>NC_045780.1:56421877-56724907 GCF_008692025.1 Phocoena sinus | reverse complement strand
ACCTGTAGAGAATATGTAAGGATATTGGAATTAGCCTACCTCTGGTGAAAGAGTGAAAAGTGCAGAATTAACCTTGTCTTAGAACTGGCTTTAAAGACTACATAATTACTAGATTCCTGGGAATGGCATCAACTTGCCTTAAATATAACCATCATTTGACAGTGACTTTAGCAGGTTATATTTCTCAAAATCATACTAAAAGAATTTCACTGTGATTGTTCATCATCAAAGAGATGTTTTACGTGCCAGTAAAATCTATCTCCTCTCAAAATCTAACTCATATACCTTAATTCTTACCTTGGTAACAGAGTGCTAACTGCAGAGTAGTTTGAAGTTTAAAATTCAGCACACCTGGACTGAGCTTCGCTTTCAATGAATGTTTAGACTTTTGTAAAAACTGGATTCTCTGTTCTATAAATGAGGGTATTGATACCTACCTCATAGGATTGCTGGGACTGTCAAAGGAAATGACTGATATAAAGTGCCCGGAAATACTTCGCACATGGTACAAGTTAAAAAACAAATAACTTTCCCCCCCTCCTGCTTGAAGATGGTTGTATTCTAGAACAAGTTTTTCCCATTAGGAGATTGCGTCTCTCCTAAAACCTTTCATAATCTAGTGAAATGTAGTTTTCAAAGAGTCCCCTCAATGCTGAATTTTTAATTTTCTCTCTGTGAATAACCTCTCTGAGATGTAGTTTGCTTTCTGTACAATCTGGAAAGTAACACCACAAAATAAGTATCTGGCAAATATAAACTAGATAACAGCATTATTATTATTAAGTTAGCAACCAGTGTAAGACCTTTTCTTTTTGCCCCTCCCACCTCCGTCCTCCCACCCCTCCACACACCCTCTACCACCAGCCCCCCCCCTTTCCCCCACCTCCCCCCACAAAGGAACGCAAGTACTGCTGTGTATTTTGTTTTAGATTTGAAGGCCAGTGTGAATGTACACATACTATATTTTCAGTTCATAAAAATTTATCATCTGGAGTAAAAATAGCTCTTTTGCCTACTGTTATAAGATTCTCCACCATATCTGAAACTGATGAGCCATTTTGTCTGCTGCGGGTAAAAAGTGTGCAAAACATGATCATCTTCCTTTTGGTAAATTATTTATAACTCAAACATTTGTTGAAATCAAACCATCCATTTGTGGGTCAAATGTGATTGACTTAACTCTCACATTGAATGATGTACATTTCAACACCTACACAAGATGTCTCATAGTTTTTGGAGTGGTGGGGCTACACTTATTGTCTTGGTTAATATATCTATGTCTTTGTATCACCCTGAATTAACTCAGGGTTTGAATCATCTAGTGATTCCATGCATGAAGCTTGGAGTTTCCGGTTGCAAAACTCCACAGCTTTTCCTGATTCCATCCACACATGCCAACATTCCACTTACCGAAATTTTGACCATATTTCCAGCATTCCTGAAGTCGTGGGGAGACTGGGAGATGAGGTGGGGGGAGGAGAGGGAGACAACTCTTTCATGGCTGAATCACTCAGCAAACAACTTAAATTTCAATAATTTACAAATCTATTTCTAAAAGTCTTTTGTACTACTCCCCAGTGCACAAAGTGAGTGTTCCAGAAACTTGCCATTTTAATGTTTTCTCTTTACCTCCCAGGAACTGTAGTTCTTCTCACTCTAGAGTGAAGAGGAATTAGCACTCTGTTACTCCACCAGTTTCAGCTCTGGGTCCATTTTTGTGTGAACTAAAACTATTAAGGTGCTCAGTTAAACAAAATACATGTCTATTCCTTTAAAAACATCCTGCTTACTTAGAAGGCTGCTTTAGTTTTAAATAGAAATTTCTTTTATAATATTTATTATTGCATAGAGTATTCCAATGTCATTATTCTTACAGTGTTCCCTGATTTTGAATCCAAGTGTTAGGTAACCTATATTTTAATAATAATATATAGAATATGTTGTGGTGTCTATTATCATAGATAGATTTATTTTGGATGAAGGTGCTTCTCTTAAATTATAATATATTAATAAATTGGCTTCTCAAAGAGTGAACATAAAGTAATTCCCTTACTGATCTTTTTCTTTAATTTGTTTTGGAGAGTTTGAAGGATAGTGCAACATGATGAATAGTGACTGAACTAAGCCTGAACAAAATGATGAAGAAAATATTTAAAAATTTCAATCTTAACAACCAGCATTAAAATAGGACACACACCATTTTATGCTGAGCAGAGTTAAAGCCAGGATTCTTTTGGAAGTCTGCATGGTGCTATGTATTGAACAAAGCAAGGAAGTCAAAGGACATCACATTTTATTTATAAGCTAAAAAAAAAAAATAATCAACACTCAGAATTTTTGTTCTTTAATTCCTTCCAAATAGGGAAATTTTACTCTAGTATATTTTCTCATTTTTATACTTTGTTATGAAAAATTTAAATGTATATTTGGATATAAGAATGATTTAATTGCTCAAAATAGAGGAACTAAACAAACTTTTATATTTCTAGATCTTATTATCACCTTCAGTAATGACAACTACATAAGGGAAAGTAGTATTGATATAATAATAGTTGCTAATATATAACATTTTTTATATGGTAGACAATGTTATATTTTAATAAATATTAACTATTTCTCATGAGCACTTTATGATATATGAAAAATTATTCTTCATTTTTATAAATGAATAAGCTAAAGAGATGTTAAGTAAATTACTCAGGCTCTCTGACTCCTGTATCCATGTTTATCAGTATTTTTGACAATCTCTCCACATCCTCATAAATATTTGAACATGGCTATTCAGGAGATAGATGACAGTGGTTTAGATTCAAGTGGTAGCAGTGGCTAGCATAAGAAGGGGGATCCTGAATGTTTTCTGAAGGTGGAGCTGACAAGTTTTGCTGATGGGTAAATATGGTGTATGAGAGAAAGAGAAAAGTCAATAAGGACTCCAAGTTTTTGTCCTACACAACTGAAATTTTGAAGTTCCAATGAACTGACATGGATAAGACTCTAAAGGAGTAATTTTTAGGGAGATCATTTGAAATTTGGTTTTGACTATATTTAACATATTTATTAGACATTTAGGTGGCAATGTCTAATAGCTGGATATAAGTATCTATATTTCACAAGAGATGTAAAAATTTAGGATGTTTCAGTTTACAAATTATATCTGTAAATTCAGTTTACAAATTATATTGAGAGAGACTATATAAGACCTTCAAAGCAGTGAATGTAACTAGAGAAGAGAAAGGACTTCTATTTAGAATAAGAAAGATCTAGTTAATCTGGGTAAACTCTATTGGTGAAAACAACTGGAAAAGCTTTTCAAATTACTAAAAAATCTACTTAAAGTTTCTAAAAGGTAATGGTATATTAATAGTAAAGTGTTGCCAGACAAGTATCTCAGAAATAGGTAGAAACCTAGAAAGGTAAGTTTAGTATTTGAAAACAATATTTTTTTAGGGCTATCCACCAATTCAGGAAGAGGTGCTGAAAGGCAAAGAACATGAGCAGCGTTTTTGACAGCCTTTCAGGACTGAAAAAAATGTCTAAGTTCTGCCATTGAAAAGCAGCTAGTAATTCCCCACATTTTGAGTTAATATCCCCAAAACCTCTATTCTAAGAGTTAGGGTGAATGAGAAGTAGACTTGTCCTCACAGAGTGTGAAGCCAAATTTTCAAGACTCTCATCCCAAAGGTGAGTGAGATACCAGATTGCTGGTACCCCTTTTGAATTCCAGAAGCCAAAGTAAAATTTCTTTAGAAGAAAATAACTGTATTTTAGACTTTAAATTTCATTTACACTATCAAATGTCACTTATAACCCCTGGCACTTAATAAAAAATAACTGGACACTAGACACATAAAGAAGTTAAAACCCACAAATGAAAAGCAAGAGAAAATAGATGATAAAGGTAAACCAAAGTAATCCTGGACATGTTATCAGACAAAGATTTTAAAATAAGTTTGAATAGTATGTGTACAGAGATGTAAGAAAATGCTCAAATTTTTATCAGGGAAATGAAAATCATAAGAAAGAATCACATGATCATTTTAGAACTGAAAAAATAAAGTAGCCTAAATTAAGAAATCAATAGAGAAGTTTTGCAGATGATTGACAAGAAAGCCACATCTAGTTACATGATTCAACTATTGAAGACTGAAAGAAGCAAAATAGAAATTTTTATAAGTAGAAAGAAAAAAAATGACTCAAAGTTACTGTTTTCCTTCAAAGCAGTAGCATAGAGACTTGTACTATTTTCTCAACCGAAATAAAAGCCAAAAAAGCAATAAGACTGATGTTTTTAAAATACTGAAACATAATAACTTAGCTTAAAGTTCTCTCCCCAGCAAAAATATCCTTCAAGAAAGAAGGGGAAATCCTAGATACTTCCAGACGATCAAATCTGAGGAAATTTATTACTAACATATTTATATTAAATGCTATATTTAAGGTGGTCTTCAGGCAAAAAAGAAAATTATCCTAAAGTAAACAGAAGATATACTAAAAAAACCCAATGAAATGGTAAACACAAAGGTACATATAAATGAATAATGTTGTATAAAACAATTTGGTATTACTGTGTTTAATACATATCTAATATATATTTATATATCTACGTCTATATATACATGCCTATATATACATACATATATTGCACTATAAGACTAGCATATAATTAAAGAAGTAAAGAGTGTCCCAAGATATTTGCACTGCACAGGAAGATGTAAAATCTTGGTTGCTTATTGTAGCTGTTTAATCCTTGAAAGAAAAGTAAAAGATTATATAACTCTTAGGCTAATAGAAGGGACTAGCTTTTCAAAAATAAAAATAAAAGGAAGGCAGAAATGCAGAGAAAAAGGAACGTGCCAGGCAGGAAAAATAGGAAACAAATGTTATAAGGGTAGATTTAATCTCCAATATATCAGTATTTACATTCAATGTAAATGAACTAAATGGTGCCATTAATGGACAAAACATGTTAGATTGGATTTTTAAAAAAACATTATATTATCTTTATAAATGGGAGATTCAAGAGAGACCTAGAAGGTAAATAATAGAAAAGATAGAGCACCACCAAAGTTAGAGGAAATGCCTGTATCTATGTTCTAGTTAAAATCATTTGCTTTTGCCACTATTCTTGTCTTTTTGTCTCTCAGCATGGAAATCTGCAAGTGTTTAAGGCTTCAGTTTAATCTTTATCGCCATAGAATTAGTTATGACACTGTGTGAGGGGATGTGAGCTTCACCTGAATTTGAAGGCCATGAGTAACAGCACATGTTATTTTCACCCATCCCTTTCCTCAGCCTGGCTGACGGTTCCAATCCAGCTTTTGAAGCCATCCATTATCAACTTTTTTGTGGCCTAGCAATATAAACAAGTCTGCTTGCAAGTTTAAAGTTCTAATATTTCATTATCTTCTTCACGTTTGCTTCTCTATAGAATCTTAAGAAAGCGCTTAATGTGAGAAGAGGAAGAAAAGGATAAAGAAAATGTAAGGGATGGGGTGTTCAGTGAGAAAAACAAAAGGGAAAGGAGATAGGAAGATTGGGAATAGAGAACAAGGAAATATTGAGAGCAAAATTATTCAACTGTGAAGAATATATATTTTGAAATAAAATTATAGTGGGTTGTACATGGGATAGTGTTTCATGAGGGAATTATTTTCTGGCATTTCTTGAGAAATTTATTTTTTTGTTTTTTTGATTACCAAATACTGGAAACAAGTTAGTTGAGAAATAAGGAGAACAGTAAAATAATTGTAATTCTTCTGTGATAACAAAGGCATTTGTGATTCTAAGAAATCCACTAATTTCAAGTGGAGAGTAAGATCAGAACATGTTCATGTGCAATGCTGAAAGGTCAAGGTTGACAATTCCAGGACCCAGTACAGGAGAATGTGGAAGAGAAGTGGTCCTGCATTGATGGCAGCTGGGTTCAGGGGTGGTTGTGGCTAGATGTGCATTTTCTTGAAAATGAAATAAATATTACTAAGTCATTATATATTATATACTTTATGCAGATCCTGTGAGTAGTGTCCCATGAAGTATCAACATTTAGTACCCAAATAAGTTCTTAATTTGGCAAGTCCGACCCATATTTCTATGAGTACTGTTAATCTTTCTAGGAGATATGGAATGTTTTCATGATTAACTTCTCTCCAATAATGTTTGCTGGCATTTTCCACTGTAAGAATATTAATTAGAGGCTTTAGTTCTTTGTAAAAATATTATTAAGCAATACTTTATGAATAATTTTAAAGATATTCACAATTTTAATTTAATAAATTTATTTAATAATTTTAAAAATATAAAGATTACTTAAAGCATTTAAGAATAACTGTTGGGGCTTCCCTGGTGGCGCAGTGGTTGAGAGTCCGCCTGCCGATGCAGGGGACACGGGTTCGTGCCCTGGTCCGGGAAGATCCCACATGCCGTGGAGCGGCTGGGCCCGTGAGCCATGGCTGCTGAGCCTGCGCGTCTGGAGCCTCTGCTCCGCAACGGGGGAGGCCACAACAGTGAGAGGCCCGTGCACCGCAAAAAAAAAAAAAAAGAATAACTTTTGATTTCAGGAATTCCAATTTTTGTGTGTGAATCAGGAATTTGAAAACATTAAATGCAACATCATGAAATGAGACATTCCTATGAGAAAGGAAAACAGAAAATTTGGTGAAATTTACCCAAAACAAGCTTATCTATATTGGCCAGGTTTTGAAGTGAGAAAAACAAAAGATATGTAAATATATATTATCTAACATGGATATAATAGATTTTAAAGGCCCAGGAAACATGAAAGTGTTTCTGAGAAAAGTGTAGGAATGTAAGAATCCAGAGTATGAAATGAAACATAAACATCAGTTGCATGCGTTTTTCAGTCAGCCAAACAGCCAATTGTTCATCATTATAGCAAAATAAAAAGGTGCAAAAAGAGAAACCACTCCAAGGATGATAGTCTCACTTATCAATGATACCTATTAGCGTCAGGGTTATAGGAATACCCCACTTGCTCTGATGGTGCTGTGGTCATCACTGGGAGAACTTTTGGGGCATTACTGATATTTTTCTAGATTATAAATATCAGGTCTGAAATGATTTTTTTTTTTCGGTACGCGGGCCTCTCACTGTTGCGGAGCACAGGCTCCAGACGCACAGGCTCAGCGGCCATGGCTCACGGGTCCAGCCGCTCCGCGTTATGTGGGATCCTCCCGTACTGGGGCACGAACCCGCGTGCCCTGCATTGGCAGGCGGACTCTCAACCACTGCGCCACCAGGGAAGCCCCGGAAATGATTTTAATGGACAAGATCTTTGGGGAAGTTTTTTCTTGCACAATAGAATATTTGGCATTCTTCTAAAACATGTAGAGAATTCTGAGATTTGCACCGAGTACTCCACGTGTCAGAGCTTAGTATATTTCCCTTTCCTAGAAAACCATTGTGCAGAATGATCACGATAACCATCTCTCTCCTATTTATTTACTTATTTTTCTTAACGCCACATATTTTTTAATCATTAAGCGAGCTTTAATTGTGCATTTGTAATATAGCTGACACTGTACAATATAATTAAAATGTGATTCCAGCCTCCAAGAAATTCAGGTTATTGAACTAGCAACAAATGTTTCACTCATTATCATCATTAACATTTTGTTAGGTGCCATCTAATATCTACTATTTATTGAGCACTACATATGTGTTAAGTATTCAGCTAAATATATTGCATATATTATCTCAACCAAAACCTCTGCAGCAGCTAATGTGACATATTTTTGGAGCTCAAAATTTTGAGCTCCGAGTAATTAGCTCACAGTTAAAGAGCTATAGATTGATGAATCATGGGTTAAGCCCAGAGCTAACTGTTTTCGATGTTTGAACTCTTGAGCACCATAGTAAACCCACTGTATACCTAGGCAATCTAATAGGTGCTTTGAGAACACTTAATTGGAGTGATATACTTTGCTTGAAATAAAAGGTACGAGGAAGGCTCTACAGTGATATGACATTTAACTTGTGCTTAAAGAATGTATAGCACATAGTCATTCGCTCAGTGAACAAGTAAGGGTAACACATTCAAAACAGATGACTCTACATGATCAGAGAATTAAACCTCATTATTTTTATGGTAAATTTCCAATGTGAAAATATGTATTAACCTACTTACCTAGGAAAAATTTTATAGGTCATTGGATATGAAATAAGTGTGCTGTATCATATGAAATTTATTGGCTGTAGTGAGCCTCGCACATTGCATTTTACCTTAGTGGTGAGTAATAAATAGTAGATTATTTATTTGATTTTATGATATTGTAATAATGTTTATCATTCCTGTTCAAAATAACCTTGTGCATTTATTGCATTTTTAGAAAGAATTGTTATTATAGATCAGAACATTTTGATTAATAGCACTGATAAGGCAAATAAAGTTATTTTATTACAGGAACCAGACACAAGAACAAGCCAAATAAATTCTGAAAACCATCAATGTAATCATACTAAAGGCATTCTCATCTTCTTTGACTTATTTTAGTATCAATTCATTTAACATTGATGGACAATAACATGGAGTAATGATGACAAGATCGTTAATAAGTTGCTGACTCTTATTTCACTAACTTCCTTTGGTCTTAGATGGGAGGACTCACTATTTTAAAACTGTCATTTCCACTAGAGATTAACCTATATATTTAATGCAAATTCAATGAACATCTCACTGTGATTTTTTTTCTATGTTAGAATAAATTGATTCCGAGTTTCATCTAGAAGAGATGTGTAATAGGTAATACAGTATGATTTGTACAAGAAAAGCAGTGAGGAGAAACATGGTTGCCTTGCCATATGTGTAAATATCCCATAAACCCTAATAATTTAAAAAACAAATGCTGCTGTGCAACCATAGATAAAGAAAGAAATAAAATGGAATAATATTTGAACTAATATTTATTTATTATCTACTATGTGTCTGTCATTTTCAAGATTACTGAGCAGGGAGAAAAACAAGCCAATGAACTACATAGTAATATTGGAATTTCAAATTAGTAGAGGGGGATTATTATAAGCTAAGAAGTTGATTATTATAAGCTAAAAAGTTGTAGGAAAAGTAAATTTAGATCGTTACCGTACACACACACACACACACACACACACTCTCTCTCTCTCTCTCTCTCTCTCTCATACTCAGTTCAACTGTGCTATTGTGTAACCTAAAAGAAAACTATATAAACTATTACAAGAAGAAAGTCTAGGAGAGCTTTTTAGGACATCGTGTGGTAATAAGGTTTATTTAAATATGATATGGTACTAAAATTGTTAAAGGATAATAACTATTTCATGTAAATGGACACTACTAAGTTAAAAAAAAAAGACAAACTGGGAAAATATTGGCCGTGGATATTTTGGGCAAATCATTGAAAGGCAAAAAACACAGATGTATTAGTTATCTATTGCTGTATAATAAAACACCCCCAAAAATAGTAGCTTAAAACAGGAATAATCAAGAATGAGTTGGGAATTCAGGTGTGGTTTATTCAAGTAGTGCTAGCTTAAGGTCTCTCATGAGATTGTTGTCAGATGGTTGTTTGTTGCTAGGGTCATCAAAAGTCTTCTTCATTCACATGTCTAGTGGACTAGACTGTAGCAATCGGAAGTGCAGGAGCTAGAATTGCTGTGGTTCTGCAGACATCCCTCTGTCTCTAGCTAAACAGTCTCTCCAGCTTAGTAGCATCACAGTAGCAAAACTTCTTATAAGCAGGCTCAGGGTTCCAAAAGCAGATGAGCCCAGAGAGCAATCCAGCAACCCAACTCTGTCAACTTTATGACTTAGCTTTGAAAATCACATTATTCCTACCAAATTTTGCTGGTCAGAGAAGGCAGAAGCCCCACCCAGATTCAAGGGTAGGAAATATGGGACCCATCTCTTAATGGGAGAAGTGTGAGTCACATGGCAAAAAGAATACCTAGAAAATACATTCTGCCACAGGAGAGTAACTTACAAATGATAAAGTATATATACGTAAATATGCATGAAATCATTCCATTGTAAATGTTTGAGAATATTCATTGTATTAATGATTGTAATTATATAATAGGAAATAATATTTTTCTTTGTTAGGGGATTGGTTAAATAAAATACAGTATATCCCTACCATTAAATCTCATAGCCATTAAAAGTATGATATAAATTAATATTTAAGACAGTGGAAAGAGAATTCATGAAATGGTGGAAGAAATGTAGGTTACAAAATAGAATGTATGATAAATAGACATTTATAAAAATGAATACCCCAACAGATTAACATAAATTTTTTGTATATATAAACATTTTGCAAGGAAAAACACTACTATAATAAAAGCAATTATCAAAATAATGATCCAAGTTTTATCTAGTAATAGTATAGGGAATGCAGAAGGGAAATTGACAAAATGGACAATAATAATAATGCCAGATTCCGGAGGGATAGTCTATGTTTTCCCTCTTAATAAAAAATAAGAAAACTGAATTGCAAAAATTTTAGTAAGTGTACAGTCGTGAGATTCACAACTAAACCTGTCCTCTTTTACTCAGCATTCCTTTGGTATATTGGGCTTCAAAATTGCTTTCCAGTTCAGAAATCAAACTTTTTTAGATGCTCTCTGTGTGCAATCACTGAGAAGGCTCATGAAAAGACATAAGTGTCTTCTTTCTGACCCAGACTGAATAGGAATATATAAGGGAAACATTATTTCTAAAAAGCTATATTTCTGCATTTGAATGTGTGGCATTTTGGTTATTGCTAAGTAGCACATTTATTGATAATAAATCTTTCTGCTTTGTTTTAGAAAACATAAAGATAAATGTGTTATACATCAGACAGTGAGTGGAAAGAACACTGGGCAGAGTGACCTGGGTTCTATTGTGGATGAGAAATGTCTCCTGCCACATCAGTAAACAAAGGATGTTGCTGCCCTCAAGCCATCAGCCAATGCAGTCACCCAGCCTGTGCACCCTGAGGGAATTCAGGATAGAGAAAAGTGGGATACTGGCCCTAGATAGTTAGGGTGCTTATCAAAGGAGTGATTTCAATGAGCCCAGTCTCTTGTATCTTCCCATACATAGAAAAGCACTAAATTCATTAACTTTAGATGTTTGGTTTTCCTTAATTAGTAATCTTTTGATATTCCAACTACCTGGGGTTTGTTTTCATTTTTGTTTTGTTTTGTTTTTTTACAAAAACTCCTATATACCCTGGCTCCTCTCTTACCTCTTTGGAACAGTCCCTCAGAGGTATCTGAGAGGCTGTCTCCTGGGCTTAAGTCCTCAGCATGTCCACCAAATAAATCATAATTCTCAACTTTTAGGTTATGCATTTTTTTCAGTCGACACTATCCTGGTTCTCTTTATTGCACGTCCTCAAGCATGTTATAACATCATTTGGGCCTGTTACCTCATCTAAAAAATAAATAATTCACTTAATTTTTAATGTCTTTTTGGTACTGAAACAGTTCCAATTTTCTCTTTCTCCTTAATAATAGATTTATTAATCAGTCCATAGATTGATTGGCTTATAAACAACAGAAATTTATTTCTCACAGTTTGCAGGCTGAGATGTCCAAGATCAGGGTGCTTACATGATCTTATTCTGGTGAGAGACATTTTCTGGTTTTCAGACTGGCAACTTCTGTTCTTATCTTCACTTGGCAGAAAACAAGCAAGGAATGCTCTGGAATCCCTTTTATAAGAACACCAATCCCATTCTCCACTCTCATGACCTAATTACCTCCCCAAATCTCTGCCACATAATACCATCATATTAGGAACTAGAATTTTAGCATAAGAATTTAGAGGAGAGAAGCACAGACATTCAGTCCATTGCATGCATAAACAATGGAACTGTAGACCTTCATCAATTTCTTCTTCTCTATATGGTGACAGAGGCTCTCAGACATGAAAACACATCAAAGTACAATTAGTTTTATGGAAAACACCTGAGACCTGGAATAACCAGATGTGTGAAAGACTTGGAAGCCTCTCTGTGGATACTCTTGAACTTATTTCTTCCTTTGAGGCATTAATTTTCCAATACCCAGAATTCTTTAGGGAAAGAATAGATTTAGAGTGATGTTGACACATTCAATATACTCACAAGAGTTACTCTACATCACAGATATTTTTGAATAAGTGCAAAAATAACCCCTGGTAGTTTATACTTAATTTTTAATATGCAGAAAAGGACTAAGTGAAAATGTCCAATAATGGTAAAAAGAGTGAATGAAGATTAAATTTTAATTGCTTAGGAAAACAAACTTTTCAGACACTTAGGTGGTATGTATTTCCATGCAATTTGCATTACATTAATATGATTAAACTGAATGTGAAAGTAGTTAAAAGGTAAAAAAAAGTGTACTTTTGCAATGAGTCAAAATGTGATGAAGTAACTAATATTACGTATTTAGAATCTGAAGTGTAGAAGAATGTGCTACCGCAAAATGCCTCTTTGACAAAAGGATTATTTTATGCTGACTATTTTGAGAAACAACAGAAACAGGGGAACCTCTGAAAACAGAACAGAAGTTGTCCTTTTGTAAGGGAAATTTATAAAGGAAATCTCCATTTGTAAAGGATTTTTCCTTCTCTGTACCAGGAAGAGACAAGTTTTATCAAAGGAAGAGGCACTAAGATAAATCTGTATAACAAGCCTTACCCTCTTTACCATGCTTTTCCTGATAACCTCCTCATAACTGACCTCCCTCTAATCCCTTTCTTCTATTACCTTTAGCAAAATACAGTTTTTAAGCCAGAGTTCCAAGCCACCTCAGAGAGTTACTCATTCTTCCCTTTGTATCTCCCATGTGTGCATAACTGTTTGTTTTTCTTTTGTTAATCTGTATTTTATTACAGAGGTCTTAACCTAGAACTCAGAATATAAAGGAAAAATTATTTTTGCTTCCCTAAGAAACCATATGTGGATTTAAATGCATCCCTATCATGACTTCTCATGTGTTGCCCTATTGCTTTCATCTTTTCCCATTCACCATTTTCCTCAAATTCCTCTTATGAAAGTCATTAAATGCATCTAATCACTAGCTCCTACTATTATTTCTCATTCTATTTTTAGATTATTTGAATTTATCTTCCTTGCCTTGTATATCAATGCACTGCTGCCTTCTCTGATTATTTATTTTTGAATATTTTTCATGATTCTTGTTCTTAACAATATGGGCAGTCTGCATTACTCTTGATTTTAAATGGTTAAATGAATGAAACTGTGCTGAGGAAGAAAGAATAACAGAAGATGTTATAACATCTTAACTGTATTTCTGTCTTCAACTTATATGTCAATTGGAAAATTGCTATTTCTTGTTTTAAAGAGGCAAATTCAAACACTGCATTTCCACACCACAGAAAAAATGTGAAGTAAAACCCAGCTCATGTGTAACACAGAAAAAGCAAACAAGTTGAACAGAATATACAGCAAAATGCTTCAGGGGACAGGAAAAGAAGCAGAAGCTATTCATAGGTATTAAATAACTAGCAGCTGACATTTTGTAGGTGATATTAGAGGTAATGAAAATACCTCCAATATCACCTACAAAATACATCTTAGGGATGCTATTAGTAAGAAAAAGTCCCTGCTGCTATTTAATGTTTAGCATATATAAAACACAGTGGCTGAGAATTTTCTATTTTTCCCCAGATAGACTACATCAAAACAAAGATACCAAAAAGTATCGGTAGAATTTTGTCAAGGAGAACTCAGAATAAATTGTCTTCATTATAACTTCCTAAAATTTTTCACTGCTATGTTTATGAGTAAAATATTGATTATTAATACAAGAATCTCCATTTATATATAATTTGTGGTTTGCTATTTGTGTATGTATATATGGTATTAAATTAGACTGACTTTGCGTATACATTTGTTTCTTTCATTCTACAATGTAGAATCAGTGATTCTAATGAAAAGTCTTTCTTGTCTACATAAAGCCCAAGATAAAGAATTTTTTTTTTTTAAGTGGATGGTATCTGATGACACTGAGTGGTCATCTCTAAGTAAGACAGCTGCCCTCTTGAATGATGATCCAAAGACGCTTATTTGATTTAGTTTCTTTTTACATTGTATATTACCATTTAATATCCAACTATCCTTAGACACCTCTATATATTTCTCTTTTGAAATGTCCCCCCAATCCCAGAACTATGCAAATGGCTTCCAAATATCTAGCTGAAACCTACCTGATGAGCTTTAGATTCATACTTCAGTTATTTGATCAGCATCATCCATTGTTTTTTCCCACTGGTACTTCAAACTCAATAAACACAGAACATCATCTTTCCCAGGAGATATGTGACTTTACTCTTCTAAATTTATCTTGGTAGAAAATGATTCTCACAGTTACCTGGGAGCAATTATCAAGACCTAGCACAGAAGGCATATTTTCCCTGTAGACTTCTCTGCTACCTGTAATTGGAAAAAAAACAAAAAACAAAAAAAACCCTTCCTCGTCTGATAGAAATGTACCTGGCATTTGCTCATGACATTTTTCTTTTTTTTTTTTTAATCCAGTAGATGTATTTGTGTATTTGTCTCATGACTGAGGTTAGGGGCTTGTTTTATTATACTGGTACACAACTCAGAGACTTTACATTGGCAATCTTTTCTGAATATATTTTGAATGAGTGGTAAATGAATGAATTGTATGTTATGTGAAAGAAAAAAATATTGGTAATATTCCTAACAAATCAATTATATATTTTTATTCATACATATTTTAAATCCTTTTTAGTCTATACATATTTTTAGTTTTTTGAAACTTATAGAAAAACAAATTTGACCTATGTTAAATTCTATGTCTAGGAATTAAGACTGGATGAGGATACACTTGTTGATTCAATTAATGTCTTCATAGTTTTAGAGATTCTAGTCCTACCACAATGCTTTCATCTTTCTAGATCTGAGTGCTGATTTTTAAAATACACTTTATGCATACTTATGCCACTTCTTCATTTTTAATCATTTAGTACGCTCTTTCTTAGGTTTTTTTCTAACTACCTACTGTATATAAAATAATTTGATATAACGTTGCACGCTAAACTAAGCATTATCAGTTCACTGCCACTGTGATTTTATATATGGCAAAATGGTGTGTGATCTTGCTTCCAAAGATCTTTGCACGATGGCCAAGATTTTCTTGATTTATTAGAACGAACACAGTTGCAATTTAAGATTCTGCCTTTAGAGAATAGGATACAGTGTCTTTAAACTCTCATCATAGATCTGATACATATATATATATATTGAAATATACATATACATTATACATAAATGGGTGCATGTGTAAAATGGTGATAATAACACTAGCATGATAGGGCTATTGAGAAATGTAAGTAAAAGTAAAGCATTTTGGAACAATGGCTGGTACATAATTGCATACTAATCTCAGCTTTGATTATTATGTATGACTCTCCCAGGACCTTTTACAGTGAAAGACAATAATAACTGTTGAATTGAACTTTTATATCCACAGTAAATCATTCTCCTAAATTATAAAAAAGAAACTCTCAAAAGTTTAAAACTTTATGGAGATTTAGATATGAACTAATTTGACTCTGTGACATGTGTTAGATTTAGATAGCAGAATAAGACATATGCAGTGACTTAAGATGACACACTTAGTTTGACTTGCAAAATTGGTACTAGGATATGAATCTTGTGAGTCAATACTTTCTAACTCATCATGTTACTTGCAGTTTTAATTTGCTGTTACTTTAGTTTATGGAATTGTGTCAAAGAAATTTTGCAAATAAAAGTAAGCATTAACTTTTGGTTCCCTTTGTCATATAATTTATCATAAAATGATCTTGAGACAGTGATTATTTCTTATAGTACCCACATTGCTTACACTCCCACACCCCCAGGCATTTATGATCACATATTTTCTATTCAATCCTTTGGTTACATGTATCTGTGGCAGGAAGAACTGTCAAGAGTGAGGTTTTCATAACTAGTGATCCACCAAAATTGTGCTCTACTTTTCATATTGTGGAATTCTGGCTGGGAGTTGGGTGCCCAGCCAGGGATATTTCCCAGCAACACCACTTCACCTGGTGTCCAGCTGTGGTCATGTAACTAGTTTCACAGGCATTTGAGTAACAACAGTGGTGGTACTTCTGTTGTCATAAAGTTTGTGTACCTTCATTCTCTCTCCTTTCTCCAGTTACAGGACCCCCAAATCCTAGCAGATAGCAAAACCTTAGCAAGAAGAAGCTGTAGGCCTAAATCAGCTGTAAGGGAGGGGAAATTTTCCCCTACCCTTCTAAGACCTTTTGACTAATCTGATAATTAAATTATCATAAGACAGGTTTACAGGAGAAAAACTTAATTATGTACATAAATTTAATTATGTGACTGTACAAGGGCCCCATTAGAAAAATGAGACCCAAGGATATGTTAAGCAATTGAGGCTTATATGCCAGCTAAGAGAAGAAGGGGATAGGGGTTTGAGACTTCGAAGGGGAGGAAGGTAATTCTTATGGTGATGGAAAAGCAAATGTTTGGTAAGCAAACATCTGTTATATCAAGCAGAGACAGTGGGACACAGAGAGAACTTTGGTCTCCATGCCCTTCTGAGTGTCGCCCCCCCGCACCCAGACTGTATTCTTCATAGATATTTCTGGTGATAGTGATCTTCCCGGACCAGGCCCTTTATCTAAATTCATTTAGGCAGTTAAAGAGGAGGTAAAAAGAAGGACTCCTTGAGTCTTCTATTGCTTAAAAATATTCAGCTTAAAATAAACTTCATGCCAAAGAGATACGTTTTGGGTGGCAAATGTTGCTTCCCTATACAACCCATTGAACAAAGCTACCTCACAAATAGGAACACCATATCGGACTGCTATGAGAGTAAAAATAAATGCCTATTGTCTTACACCACTTAAATTTTGAAGCATCTCTTTGATGTTTCTACCAATGCTTCAATATTTGAAGTTAATAAAATTAGCCTCTTTTAATATTTTTCTATATTGTGGATTTCTGCTAATTCAGAGAGCCACCTCAGAATTCGTCTGATTTAATATCACTAATATATGTACCTCATCTATATGTAGCATATGTAGCATAGAGATTTACAAGCTTTCTAATAACATGTGAAGCACCAGGATTCACTTTTATCTCCACATAAATCACTCTAACCCACTCTCTTCAGAAAGAGTCTAAATATTATCAAGTGGATGGAGAAGTGTAGAGTGGGAGGTGTGCTTGAATGACAGATAAATAAAATAACATAAGACTATTTTCTCAACATGAATACAACAGTAAAAAATAATGTAAACTGGTAATCTGTGAGTATTGTTACTTGGAGGTAACGTAGATATAGTTTTTGTCAATAATACAGATAAATTGCTCTTTGATATTTGTTAAAACACTTTCTGAGACTTTGAGTTTTATTCTGGTCTTGATTTTTTTCCCTTTTGTTTCCACTTCCCCCAGCTGTAGCTTCCCTGTGACACAGTTAAGCCACATCCTGCCCACCTCCTTTAAAATGTCTCTTCTATGACTTAACTGGAAATAGGCTCCCAATTGTTTTTTAATTGCTATGCATGGGAAATGTTTTCCAACAGCACAGCTGGCTCCAGGATATATCTCTGGTGTTGGAGCAACTATTTTCTAATTGTTTTCCTACCTTTCCGATTAAATTGTGAAGAACCCAGCAGGAGGCAGACTCTTCAAATGGGTAACCAGCCCTACTATGTCAGCTCCTAGTTGCTCTGATGTGATAATCAGGAAAAAGAAGTGTTCTTTTTGATAACTGAACTTCATTAGTATTGAAAACAAATGGACTTTGGTAGGGAGGAAATGGGAGTCTATGTAGTCCCATATTTCAAGCTCATGGGAAAAATCAGAAACACTGACATTCTGCCTATTTAATACACTCCTAAATTTTTCTGTATTCGCTATATTAATTATTCTTGGCTACAGAGCTCTAACCCTTTCCCTATCACCCTGGTGTCCACTTTCTTTATATAAATTCCTGCTTCTGGGTTTACTGTATCCTAATAATGATTATTCATTTGATGTTTGGTCTGTTAGTGTGCCGTGTCAGAAAAAAACTGTACACAACTACATAATCTCAAAACAATACTTTTCTTACTAGGTAGACAGAAATAATTTTCCAATTCTAACTAAAAGACCCATTCTAATAAAAACTCTTTTTGGCTCAGTTCTTTAAGATTTCTTTTTGCAAAATACATAAAACAAATATACCTATACACTCTTGCTACTTTCATTTTGATCTGATGAAGTAGATTTTGAATGAAACACTCAGGTGATTTCCAAATTGATAAATATGCACAAGTAGCACCTCAAACTCAGATCATAAAATTTTTCGAAAACAAATTTGATGTCAATGTTTTTATTAAAGTGATTTTTAAATTGAAGTATGCTTGATTTAACACTATTATGATGCAGTAGGTGGTACTATGTAAACCAAACTAGACAGTGTATAGGAGACATGACTTCAACACTGCCACCGAGGAAAGGCAGACTGGGGGGAATCTGATGAATTCCTCACTGTAAAATAAAGAGGTTGACCTTTTTGTGAATAATTGGGTATTTAATAGAAAAAAGACATTTTTTTTTTTGCTTTTTTTTGTCTTTGGAGTTTCTAAATATTATTTCAGCTAAGAAAAAAGAGATATTTTGTTACGTCTATATTTTAAATATTTAGATTTCTGCTTCAAACTTCCTCAGGTCCTTGAATTTTGTTAATATTCCTTTACAGAAAAATAACCAACTCAAACAACAACCCCACAATTATTTAAAGGGTAAAAATCAAAGTGTAGTTTGGAGTCTCAGCAGAGATTAGCTTAAATTGACATACACTTATGAATGCTAGAGAGGTAAAAAAATATGCCTTATGATTTAGATTGCATTCTTCAATGCCTTCCTGGAAATATTTATTGATTCATACTTCTGAAGCTTTCTAGAATCATCAGGTACAAGTGACATTTAATTTTTAGGATAATAATCACAAATCTATCCCTTAATGAGAAATAAATATAACAAATTCTCCAAATTTTGTAAATGCTGGTTTCATAACTGAAAGTACAATTATCAACAAAAAAGTGCAATATCTTTTTTTATATATTAAGGATATAAGAACCCATTCAGCAAATCGTTCTGCAAAAATTATAGTCCAAGTCACACTTTCTTAAATATTTATTTCACAGTAATACGCACATACAAAAGTGTATGTGTTATAATGCTTAAATTATATTTTAGCATATTGTTCTCTTTAAGAATTTTTTTACCTTGTAAATATGCATGACAATGAACTTGTCTAATTATGCTCTTAGATAAAAGCATATGGCTCATTAATCTCATTTTTTCTACTTAAATGTAGCAATAAACATAAATAGTGTTGTACTCAAAACTGAATTTTAAAAAGGGGATAGCAGCAAATTAAAAGCATCAAATAAATTAATATTTTGAAGAAACAATTATGCTTACATAATTATTTTAAAAATATTACCACTTGAAGACTGCACTCTCAGAAAACTACTTTCAATTGCCTTCTTATGCACAGACTTTACGTATATAGTTTAACTTTTTCCAACATAAGCTACTGCTTGATGACATATTTCACAACTTTCTACGTAATACATCATGAATTGCTATGGCATGCAGTTACAAAATTATATACCAAGAAAACTCAAGACAGTTATATAAGTAAGAAATATTTGATTTAATTTTAAATTGAATATGACATAATTAGCATTATAAACAGCATTAAAATATTAATGATGATGATGTATCACAATTTTTAGTTTAATTACTATGCCAAAACCTGGAATTTATTATAAATACATATAATAACTTAGGCTAACCATACATGCTCTTAGATAAATTCAGCTGTTCTATTTATCACAGCATAAACAAGCCTTTAAATCAATAACTCTTCAGTTAACTGATTATTTCATTAATTATATATGTCATATAAGATGAAAAAAGGAAATATACCATATAAAAGAAGATTTAACCTGGTTAAGAAAAAGATAAAAGATAACAAAATAAAAAATTCAATACAGGCACAAAATATAAGATTGTGCCCAAGAAGTGTGAAGTATTATATTAAAACATTCTTTATAATTAGCAGAGATGGGCTGAGTATCTCTAGTTCCTGCTATGGTGTCCTCTCATAGTGCACAATACGTATTTGATGCATTTTAACACCTGCGAAAATCTGTTTCTTCTAGTCCTTCTGAAGCAATGTTATTAAATTCTGGAGACACTATTGCTTGCTGGCCACTTAGTGCACCAGCCAGTTGTGGCATGGCTTGTGCTAAAGACTTTGCGATGCAAGCTGCCAGTTGAGGAGGTTAGTAGGAAAAATGGGAAATATATGTTAAATGTATGTGAAGTGTGCGTAGAAAATAGACGCAGAATAGAACTGCTTTAGAGAGCTTACAAAGTAACATGAATCCTTTTACTGTAGTGTTTTTGTCATTTATTTTATGATCTGAGCCTAGTTGCATTTTGTCTGAAAATGTTTTCATAATTTTGCATGAGTCCTTTTACCAACAACAGGCTAAAAAATAACATCAAGGGATGTTAGGTTAAAAACAAGTGACAAAAGTTCATCAAATAAATTGCCCTATTTACTTACTTGGGTTTGTTCTCTTCATCTGCCTTGTGAATTTTGTGTTTCAGTCACCTAGAACCAAAAGCACTGGTCTTTATTAATATTAGGTAATATTAATTTCCCCATGATGCAAAGGAATGTTAAGAATGACCCAAAGTCACAGAGATTCTAACTGAAAAAATTAGGAATTACATACTCAGATCTATATCTCAGTTTTGAGCCTAGTACTCTTAGCATTTCCTTTAATATTTCTCTAGACCAAATAGTGGGGGAGATGTTCCTGTCTGTAGAGAAACTAAAAACAAGGGAAGTAGAGGCTGAGTAAAATTTAAGTATCACTTAATCTAACCCTGTCTTGAAGTAATTTACTCTGGGACTCTTTCCAATGCTGTGGACAGTCACTACAAGTTTCCTATGCCAAAATCTCCACAACTCCCTGTACATGCCAGGATATTGTATGACCTTAAGATTTTGCTTGTGCTCTGTCCAATTACTAATACACTTTGTCTTCACTACTTTGCCTTGAAAGCTCATACAAATCCTCTAAGACCCAGTTCAAAAGCCCATTCATGGATCACAGTTTCCCTGGCAGAGTTCACTGTACCCAGACTTTAGCACCCCAACTTAACGTACTCTTTAACACAAGACAATATGCAGCAACAGAAAATGTTAGTTGAGAATGATTAAACGCACAGTAAAGAGCAATGAATCTCAAATCATATAGCCAGAAATTAGAGGGCCTCACAAATGGAATTAAAAAAAAAATGATGATGAGAACAGTGTACAATAGTAACCACAGTCTCCGTCTCTGGAGCTAAACTGACTGGGTCAGAATCCCAGTTCTATTACTTGTGTCCATGGGTAAACCACATAACTTCAACATGCTTTAACATATTTTTTTCTGGAAAACAAGGAAGACAACAATAATACCGACCTCAAAGAGTTATTGTGAGAAATAAATAGGTTAATATATTGTGAAAAGTAAAAACAGTGCCCGGCACATACTGAGTACTATACAATGACATTGAAGATAAGAAAAATAAGTAAATATCTATAAAGATTGTGATGAAACTCTTGGAGAAAATAAAAGTGTCCCTAGAAATACAATCAATATATTCTATCCACCTAAAATGAATGCTGGTTCAAACAAAAGCAGAAGCCAGGATAGAACCATCTCTGTTTAGATTGTCTGGGACTTGGTCTCACTGAAAAACACAGAAGTAGATCAGCTGAATGAAAAAAAGTACGACAGAAGAAGCATGGATAAAACCAGAACAGAGTCCACATGCTTTCCCCAGCTACTTAGGAAAAAAAATATATTAATATTAGAAACTTAATGTTTCTAGATATTTTGTTCTAGCTATCAATCTTAAAATAATGATATATCTTTCAACTCTTTCCATGATTTGCTTCAAAATACTCCAGTGGATAGCGCAGGGAGAGATGAGGGGGTATAGATGTAACAACATTTTTCCTTGAAAAATTCTAGATGTTGAGTGGCGGCAGTACTATTCTCTTTACTTTTATTTGTAAAATAACGTGTAGCATTTGATCTTAGCATTGGCTTATGAACATTTCCAGATTGGGTCTGAGACCAGGTGACTTTTTAAAAATATCCTTCCTGGTAGCAACAGCTCAACATCGTTACTGTTAACCATGATATTTGTTTTAACAAATGAACTAAAGCAGCATTTTTTTTTAAAGATTTTTTTCATGTGGACCATTTTTAAAGTCTTTATTGAATTTGTTACAATATTGCTTCTGTTTTATGTTTTGGTTTTTTTTTGGCCAGGAAGCATGTGGGATCTTAGCTCCCTGACCAGGGATCGAACCCACACCCCCTGCATTGGAAGGTGAAGTCTTAACCACTGGACCTCCAGGGAAGTCCCTAAAGCAATATTTTAAAATATATCTCCATGAGTCCAGAATTTCCCAAACTTTAGTGTGCGTCAGAATCACCTACAAGGCCTCATTAAAATCCAGATCGCTGGCCTTCTTCCCTTCAGGAGTTTCGGATTCAGTATTTCAAGGAGGGTCCCAGGATGAGGATTCTAACAAGGTCCTGGTAGATGCTGCTGCTCCAGGGCCCATGCTTTGAGAACATTTCACCCAGCCTATATATTTATGACGTTTTCTCTCACATTATTAAGAACTCAGCAACATGAAGGTGGAGTTATATTCTTCTCTGTATTACCGGGGCATTGAACAGTATCTGGAATACTGTGTAAGATTAATAATCAAACATAAATGTACATAATATCTCTGGGCTTTTCTTTGGTCATATTCAAACAAAAGCATCAGTTTAAATTACCTCTGAGATTCTTTCCACTAGATTGAAATGAGAATGTGAGAACAATGGATTCCATTTTAAATTTTATGACTTTCTTTGGGATAGCAACATCTAATCATTAATTCAAAAATAATGAAATGACAAACGCATCCTTTGTGCTAGACACTATCTTGGGAACAGGAGCATGGCCCTATAAATGTCTTCAAGGCCTTTGCTTTCATTGAGTAAGAAGATTAATATTGTAAGAGCATGAGAAAGAATTAGAATAGAGTGATCCCCAGGCAGGGAGGTCATTTTTATTACTAGTGCAAAAACACAGATGTAAGATCATACATATCATTTGCTTATATGCTGAATCTTTAAAAAAAAAAAAGATATAGATGAACTTATTTACAAAACAGAAACAGACTCAAACTTAGAGAGTGAATTTATGGTTACTGGGGGGAAGGGTGGGGGTGATAGACTGGGAGTTTGGGATGGACATGTACACCCTGCTATATTTAAAATAGATAACCAAAAAGGACCTACTGTAAAAAAAATTTAAAAATAAAGCAATATGAATCAAGAAAAAAAAAGATCATACATATTGTATTGCGGGTTGTAAATGCAAAAATGGAAAAGGAGTGAATGTAAATTCTATTGTAAAAGAAAACTCAGTATCTCTTTAATTTGAGGGACTAGAGCTAGACACTTCTCTTGTTTCTACCATAAAAGTATATTTCTTGAAAAAGATAGAAAGTTGTATCAACACAATGTAAATATATAAATTAGATATAAATATAAACTGTAATTTAGGTAAGAAAGTAATAGTTTTCCATTTCTGGAAATTGAAAAAAATGCTTATTTTAATCACAGGGATTGTGACTTAAAATAATAAGGTGATTATTATACAGGTAGTTTATGCTTTTTGTTACTCATGCATTGAAGAATAAACTAAGTCTTAAAGATGTTATTTTTGCTCATGCTACGTTTTTATGATTCAACTTTTTGTATTGTTTTGTTTTGTTTTCTTTCTTCAAGGGCTAACCATTGCTTTTCCCAGCAGGGAGAAGAAGGCCCACCCACCAGGTCCCCTCCAGCTTTCACTAATGAGCTCCTGGGGCTGTTTGCATTAGCCATGCAAATTTGAAAAACCCCAATTGTCTCCTGGTGTTTAATCTCACAACCCAATTTGCTTCTGAAGCTGGTGTGCTTAGCAGCTGTGCCGCAATGTTTGCCTGTCCTAAACACAAAAGATAAGAGATAAAAAAGTAAAAGACTAGGCAAAATACTCCAATATCTTAGATCACTGCATCGAAAGAGGTAATTAACGACCTGAACAGTCACAGCCAACCTATTTTCAGTTACAATCAAGATGAAAATGTGTGTGTCAGTTATTTTCTGGAACCAGACCATATGTATAACAGTCATTCACAAGCACACTTTGTAAAGCTGGTAATGACAAAATGTATGTGAGTAAGCAATTTCCCCCTCCCCATCAACGATAACTTTTCCTTACAGTTTATTTTAAAACATCTGTTTCTGGCAGATTTAAGAAAATATGAGTTTGGGTTAAAAAAAAAATCCTGCTGCTGTTAAAACAACAAAAAAAGGAAAAGTATATATTTACGTATTCGGGTTCAAAATGTCCCTCAGTTGAGCCATTTCTGAGGAAAAGCGCCTTTAACACAGGTCTCTGAGATGGTGGAGTATAAATAAAAACCTCAAAAAATAAACATCTCTGAGGTTTAAATCTGGACACGCGATGGAACTGACACTGCTATTATAAGAAAATAAAGGACTGCTAACTTTGGAGTCTAGTATTCCATTCTGCATTTAGCACAGTAATTTTTTGTATATAGAAAGATTTACTAGCTTAACTATACAAATAGCATAATGTTGTCTATAAGACCCTTCACAATTTGGCCTTGATCTTCTTCCCCTTTACCAAATAAAATTAAATTTTAACAGCAATAGACTTCTCAATGTTTATCAAAAACATATATCCCTTTGCATTCCTATGCCTATGGATCATTATTCATGATGATGATCTTGCCTTGATTGCCTTCCTTATTCTTTACCTTTTAAACTGTTACTTTATTTATTTGTTATTTTATTTTATTTTAAATTAATTTTTATTGTAGTACAGTTGATTTACAATATTGTGTTTCAGGTGTACAGCAAAGTGAATCAGTTATACATATACATATATCCACTCTTTTTTAGATTCTTTTCCCATATAGGTCATCACAGAGTATTGAGTAGAGTTCCCTGTGCTATACAGTAGGTCCTTATTAGTTATTTATTTTATACATAGTAGTGTGTATATGTCAATCCCAATCTCCCAATTTATCTCTTTCCCACCCCTTCCCCCTTGGTAACCATAAGCTGATTTACAATGTTGTGTTGATTACTGCTGTACGGCAAAGTGATTCAGTTATACATATATATACATTCTTTTTTTATATATTCTTTTCCACTATGGTTTATCATAGGATATTGAATATGGTTCTCTGTAGGACCTTGTTGTTTGTCCATTCTATATGTAAAAGGTCACATCTGCTAACCTCAGCCTCCCTCTCCATCCCTCCCTCAACCCTCACCCTCTTGACAACCACCAGTCTGTTCTCTATGTCCATGATTCTGTTTCTGTTTCATAGATAGGTTCATTTGTGTCATATTTTAGATTCAACCTATAAATGATATTATATGGTATTTGTCTTTCTCTTTCTGACTTACTTCACTTAGTATGATAATCTCTAGTTGCATCCATATTGCTGCAAATGGCATTATTTCATTCTTTTTATGGCTGAGAAGTATTCCACTGTATATATGTACCACATCTTCTTTATCCATTCCTCTGTCAATGGACATTTAGGTTGTTTCCATGTCTTGGCTGTTGTGAGTAGTGCTGCTATTGACAGAGGGGTGCATTATTTTTTTTGAATTATGGTTTTCTCCAGATATATGCTACTAGAACTACTCATATGGTAGTTCTATTTTTAGTTTTCTGAGGAACCTCCATGCTGTTTTCCACAGCGGTTGCACCAACTTACTTTCCCACCAGAAGTGTAGGAGGGTTCCCTTTTCTCCACATCCTCTCCAGCATTTGTTATTAGTAGACTTTTTAATCATTCTGACTGGTGTGAGGTGGTACCTCACTGTAGTTTTGTAAAATCTTATAATTCACATTTCTTCTCCAATTTCATCAGCTCTTTAAGCCTTCTGCTACCCTAACAGACAATATTAATGTCTACCTCTTAGCCATTTTAGCAACAGCACTAATATCAAACTTATGTTATTATTATTTATATGATAATGTATTGCCCTCTGAACTAGACACTCTATAAAGTTGTCTCTGGATAAAAGTCATTCATGTATCCTCAGGTATTCAACAGTTGAAGTGAGTAATCCAGAATCTTATTTTACTGAATTGTCTATATGACTTCTTCTTTTACCACCAAGAATTAGTTAGCATACTCATTTGTCAATTTCAAGTACTTTAATTCCTTTAAGTAATTTTTAAATGAATTTTTGAACATATCAGATGCAAGTCATTTTTGAAGCTCTTGATGGAACTAAATAGCTTTTATAAACATGGATTACAAACCTTCTCCACTTATCTCCTCTGTAAATTTTCTCTTTTAGCAAATGACCAATATTTTCATGGTTTTAGGTACAGTGCCTGGTATAAGGTGGCCTCTGAGAAATAAAGTATGCTTTCAGTGGCCTAATTAATTATGTATTTTGCAGCAAGGTTCTGCTTACAGATGTCTACTACATCAGGGCATTTCAAGCAGGAGCAATGTAGTTTAAGCAAGGTAATGTTTTAGATAAGAGTAAATAGAACTTAAAAAGAAGATAAACACACCATTCTAATTGAAAAATAAGGTGTCTCTATATAGTTAGAAGGAAATAAAAAAAAACACTCTTGTGAGTTAATGTAGTATACCTTTGCTTTAAATGGGAAAAAATTTTAAAAAGATAAAGCTTAAGAAAGCCTTTTCACTTGAGAAACTCCTCTACACTTTAAGCATTATCTGTTATGAAATGCTGTGAGGACAAGTTTCTAGAGTAGGGGTCCCCAACCCCTGGGCCACAGACTGGTCCCGGTCCACAGCCTGCTAGGTGCCGGGCACACAGCAGGAAGTGAGCGGTGGGCAAGTGAGCGAAGCCTCATCTGCCGCTCCCCATCGCTCCCCATCTCTCCCCACCACTCATTAGCACCTGACCCATCCCCCCACCCCACTGTCCGTGGAAAAGTTGTCTTCCACGAAACGGGTCCCCGGTGCCATTAAGGTTGGGACCGCTGTTCTAGAGTACACATCATCCTCATGCGTGTCCGTGCTTCCTGGAAAGAGATTACACGTGAAGCCCTAGGAGAAAAATTACAAAAGGAGCCACAACTTGCTTCCCCAACTTGATGAGTTATTCACGTTTCTTTTTTTTTTTTTTTGAAGTATAGTTGAATCTGTCCTTTCATTCACATCTTATAAATACTCAAGTAAGCCTAGTTTTATGTTAGAATAAGATGATTTTTTTCTTAGCCACAAAAAGAGGATTATGAGTTCATGAACTTTTGCACCATCGTAAATATTAAGCCTAGGAATTTAACCTGATGAGTTAACCTGATGAAAGAATGTACACGTAGATCTGTGTACGTCTGATCCCTCTTCTCAGAAGAGAATGAACTCATAAAATTAATGATATTTAAGCTGTTAAGCTGTTTCAGCAGAGACTATGAAAAAAATGTATTTTACGTGTTATTCATTGTGCGTGGATCTGTTTGTGTTTACATCTGTTTGTGTTCTTTCTATAGCTCATTAATATAGTCTTTCCAAAATGTAAATTATATTATGTAGCTAGCATTTACATTACAATTTTAGAAAGAAAAGTCCACTGCTTTTTATGGGCTTAGACCCCCCATAATTGAAGCACTGTCTCTGAAAAACTAGGAAATGTGTAGTTAATCCATCTTTAAGGTTACCATGATATCCTACATTCAGTGCCTCTAGAAAAATCTGTGGGATAATCCCTAAACTCTCTGGAAAACTACCTCTAACTCTGGAAACAATATATTTGATGAAATTCATCTAGGTTCCCATTAAGCAGGTGGAGACATTCATGAGCCAAGATTTCTCTCCCTTGAGAAAATTCTGTTCCACATCAGGGGTGACAATGGTTCATCTACTCAATTATTTGGATAAGTAGAGACAAAATAGACATCTGAGGCAAAAGACCGGAGTTCAATCCAAACCCCTCCACTTACTGGCTTTGGGCAATTTTCTTAAGCTCTCTGTGCCTCAATTGATACTAGGATTAATTGCTTTTAAAAAATGATTTGTTATAAAAAGTACTTGCTAATCATCCTAAGATAATACGGTTGTGTAGTTCTTAGCTTTCTGCCCTTTTTAGGAGAGGTCAACACTTTAACAGGTAGAGGTTCCGTTCTCTGTGACCTATGCCTTGTAACTGTTAATAGTACCCTGGGTTTATTGTTATAAATATTGATGCCAATAAGTGAAATATGTCAGACAGGAAATATTGCATGATCTCACTTAAATGTGGAATCTAAAAAAACTTGAACTCATAGAAACAGAGAGTAGACTGGTGGTTGCCAGAAGCTGGAAGTTGGGGACAATGAAGAGATGTAGGTCAACAGGTACAAACTTTCAATTATAAGAAGAATAAACTCTGTAGATCTAATGTATAGCATGGTGACTATAGTTAACACTTTACTACATACTGAATATTTGCTTAGAAAGTAGATCGTAAATGTTCTCACCACACACACACACACACACACACACACACACAGAATGGTTACTATCTGAGGTGATGCAAGTGTTAACTAGCATTGTGGTGGTAACCATTTCATAATATATACGTATTCCAAATCACCTTGCCCACCTTAAATTTACACAAAGTTAATTTGTCTGTTGTATCTCAATGAAGCTAGTAAAACAATAAAAATAAAGACACCTTTAAAAAAATATTGACACCAGTCTCTGCTTTAAGATTTAGACTTAAAAGATTACCCAACCCATGGAGGAAAATTGAAAATAGTTATCCACTTCCAATAGACTTCCACCAATGACAACTTTGCCTTAATTATGCAATATTTTCAAAAATATAGGTTTATGTGTAAACCAAGGTTAATTCCAGAACATTGAAGTAACATTATTGAAATAGCCCCAAAGTGGAAACAGCCCAAGTACAATATACATCAGCACAAGAATAAATTAATTGTGATGCATCACATAAAAGGGAATGCTATTCAGCAATAAAAAGGAACACTTTCCAAAACACGAAGAAAAGATAAAACCATAATGAGCAAAAGAAGTCAGTCACAAAAAGCTATACACGAATGTTTCTATTTGTAGGAAGTTCTAGAACAGGCAAAGCTATTATTCTTAGAAATCAGAATAGTGGTTACCCAGAGCAGGAGACTGTGGTTGATTGAAGGGAGAAGAGGGAACTATCTGGGAATAGGGCAATATCCAATATCTTGATCTAGGTGGTAGTTATAGGAAGGTACACATGTGTTAAAGTTCGCAAAGCTCTGTCTTTATATTTGTGCATTTCACTGGATGTAAATTATATTTCAAGAAAGTATTGATTATTTCATTATCGTAGATAACAAGGTAGAATTCAAAATTGAATAAACATTATTATTATTAACAGGGCTCTGGTCCTACTATTTAAAAGCAGTTGATCTCATTTTTGCCCTGAGAGGAGTTGTATACTTAACTATTCCTCCTAATGTATGCACTTATATGAAAGAGCCATTACGGTAGTAAGAACTTGGAGGCATTCTAACAAATGGGATTTACCAGGGCACCTCCCTTTAGTTTTTCTAGTTATTCCCGTCAAATGTTCTTCAAAGTAAATTTTGTTTACTTCAAAGTAAACAAAATTACAAACTAGTCTTTGACACTAAATTCAGTAACTACCAGAAATATTTCAAAATGCATGGAAGTGTGGTTGGCAGTACTCTCTCTACCCCTCATTCATTTATCCATTCATTTATATGTCAGGCTTATGAGCAACTGTTCAGTTATTTGCTCTTGGAGGACAATTTTCACCATCTATGTATATTAATAATTATTTTTAAAATAGCAACATATAGTGATGTGCTAGGGAGGGAAAGTATTGCTAGTTCCATCTCATAGAATGGTTTTATTATGTGCCTCTTTTTATGGCAATAGACAAAACGTTCAGAAATATTGAGGTAGAATCTATATGGAGTCCATATTTAAATATTTTGTCAAAATTATTTTTAGTATTTTTTCATAGCAACATAACTGTACTTTCCAGTGGAATATAATGTAACTCATTGTCTTAGGTGTAAATATAGTAAATTCTAAAATGTTACTTTAAGAGCTGGGAATAAACATCTTAAAATTCCTGTGAAACTTATTCATTATCTGTATTTCCCTTCTTTTTGTAGTTCTTTTATTGTCTTTGCCCATCTTAATCAGTTTAGCCAAAATAATTATCAGGACAATTTCCTGGCATTTTGATTATATTGATATAGATGATGAAATTTGGAGTTGATTGATGTATTCAAAGATGAAACTCAAAAACTAGAACAGAGTTGAGACTTTTTTTTTTTTAATTTCAATTTACTTGGATAGGAAAGATGTAATTTTATGTACTGAATAATAAATATCAACAAGTATGCTTTAAAAAAAAATAAACTGAAGGGGAAATCTAACATAACTCCCAGTGATAGAAAGGGCAGATGACCAATTTGGAAAGCAAGGAGAATGCAAACACCTTTCACGTTTTGATAAGAGGCTGTTTATATATTGGAGGTTAAGTAATGTTACTTTCTCTTAGTCTGCCTATGGATAGTCTATCAGTTAGAATAATATGTAATACTTATTCATACCATTAATATGGCTTATTGAGATTCAACACTGTGGAATGCTCAGATGTAATCAATAGAGATTGCACATTGTTTTCTTATTTTATAAATAAACTCATCACATTTTTTAAAAATTGGCATCCTCTGTAATTATAATAAAGTTGCAAGTGTGTGTGTGTGTCTGCATGAACCCTCAGTAAGGGATGTATAAAACACTTCCAAGTAAATATGCAAATTAAAAGCATTTTAAAACAATGACAGTTTAACATGTACTTAAAAGGCAAATTAGGTGCAATGTTCCTGAAAAAATCCGAAAAGGTAAAAAGGAGTACCTAAAATGGCATTAATAAATACAGTTGCAATCACCAAGCTGTTTAGAGACTGTAGTCTCTAAAAGTTCTAGATTATTTTTCTTATGACTCAAGATTCATCTTCTGTCTCCTGGAACCTAGATCTTTCATGTAATCCTCCTTTGTCATTATTGTTACATCTCTTAAGACACTTAAATGTAATTTTAAGTATATATATATATATATGTATATTTAATCCAAAAGAATATGAACTGTCAATTGCAATGAATATTCCATTATATCTATAGCTTTAGGATCTACTATAGAGTCTGGATACAGTAAATGATTAATAATATGTTAATAAAAAATAGCCATTAATAGATTTTTTTAAAGGAGTGTAAGACACATCTAAAATAAGAAAATATTCAGAAATATTCATAAATACCTTATTATTGAGAGTGAAAAAAACACTGCATTCACAATGGAACACTACTTATGCCTTAAAACTGAATATTTCCTTTCAATATTTGAACATCATACAAAAAACTCAAACCTTTATAGTGAAAAACTTCAGCTGCCTTCCTTACCCAACTCTACACCAAAACAAGTCTCTCCGAAATCCATTACTTATTTTATTTTTGCATTTTAAAATAATATATTTATATTGCCTTTTCTCAGTTAATCAATTTTAGACATTAAATTATAGTTATGGAATATATCTCATCATCATACCTCTTCTATTTTTTTTTTTTTTTTTTTTTTGGCGGTACGTGGGCCTCTCACTGTTGTGGCCTCTCCCGTTGCGGAGCACAGGCTCCGGACGCGCAGGCTCAGCGGTCATGGCTCACGGGCCCAGCCGCTCCGTGGCATGTGGGGTCTTCCCGGACCGGGGCACGAACCCGTGTCCCCTGCATCGGCAGGCGGACTCTCAACCACTGTGCCACCAGGGAAGCCCCATTATACCTTCTTGTTTCCAATACTATACTATTATTTTTGGTTAAATCATCATTCTTTGATTATCTTATTAGGACTATAAATACTCCTTACTTCTGAATCATGCAGCTGTCTCCTTTTTTAAATTTGTTTTTAATATTATGTTCTTCCTTGACTTAATTTTTGCTTTACTTCTTTACTTTTAATTGCTTAATATTACATATTAAGTGTGTAAGTGAATAATCATCGCCTTTATGTTGCTGTAGCCAGAGAGATATCCCCATCTTCAATTTAATACCAATAATATTGAAATGATCACATTCGTAAACAGGTATGTCTGCCAGATCTTCGAAGTTTTGTAAACGGGAGCATTATTCCACATGGCCATGTGGCTTGAAAATAACTTTTATTGTTTGTGTCAAGTAGAAGGCTTTTGATTGAAAGTAACAGAAACTCATTCCAAACTGGTTTAAGCCATATTAAAATTTACCAATCTTTATAAGAGGAAATTGCAAAGCTGGGCCATAGTAGGGTTGTCTGCTGTAGTGGTAGAGTAGTTTATCGTGTTATCAAAGATGGTTGACAATCACAGAAATCTCTGTCAAGTTTTATTAATACTTCCCGATTTTCTAGTCTACTTGGACATGGGTTCACAAGCAGATAGGTTGTGAGATATTTCCTGGTGGTAAATACTGTGCTATGCTCAAAATTTTCTCCTCCTTTCAGGTCAAAGCTTTTCTAGTTTGGATTACATTATTTGTATTTTCTACTGCAATAAGAACTCTTCAAATTTCTTAAGTTTTCACAAGAAATACTTAAACTTATCTGAATCCAAGGATAATTACAATTTTTTTTTTTTTTAAACACTCTTTGGTTGTATCCGGAGCAACTGGACAAACCCTGCAACATGAACATCTTTGAGAAGCACTCTTGTTTCTTTTCCCATGGAGGAAAAATATTAGGGCTGTAATAAGTATTTATTAAAATGGAGTAAAGCAAAACTCACAGTGGAAAAAGCTGGCTAATCATTTTCACATGTTTGACAACTTCAGGTCATCCTTTACATACCTGCCAGACATTCTAAGCACATTGATCCTGCAATATCACTGCTTAAACAACACCTTCTGTAACTATCATTGGCTTAATATAATCTCAAGATCCTAATAGCTTCTCTCAAAGATCATTTCTACTTTCTTAGAAAGTCAAGAGAACTTCCTATGTGCCATTTATATTATAATGATATATTGCTTTGTGTGACATTTATTTGGGTCATTTTTTCCTTTCAGACTCAGTGGCAAACTTCTTGAGATTGGGCACCACATCTTATAAATCTTTGTGTTCCCTATAGAATCCAGCACCATACCTTTCATTCATCAAATACTTAATATTTGTGGAATAAATTCATTTTAAATATGAATGAAGACCGGCAACATCTAATATGCTTTTGGGGAATGATTGACTTTTTAAAATCTTAAAGGTCATGTTTCCCCACACTGGTTATATTTTGTAATTTATCAATACTTACTGACACCAGGCAGCTAATGTGATTTTTGAAAAGTAGACGATAGTGAACTTCACATGGGAGTTAATTCAGATGTTTCAGGCATCAAGCTATATTGAATGTGAAGTCATTTTCTTAGCTTATTTTAACTGTGTGAGATAACTGCACATTTGACAACACATTTTAAGACTGGAACTCTCAATGATAGACAGCTTTTCTTTTCCTTTGGTACAATCACATCCTGTGCAATATCCCCTATGGCTTATAAACTTTCAGAATCATATACTAAAACTACGGAGGCACATACAAACATCCTAAGTTTACTCTTAGGCTTTATTAATTTTGTTGACGTTTCTTTATTTCATGAAGTACATGAACCTTCGTTTTAATCAATATGACTTTATCTATGTCTTTCTGATTTAAAACCTGAACTGATTCACTTATCTAAGCTTAGAAGTATACATTCTTTTTTTTTTTTTTGCGGTGCACGGGCCTCTCACTGTTGTGGTCTCTCCCGTCGCGGAGCACAGGCTCCGGACGCACAGGCTCAGCAGCCATGGCTCACGGGCCCAGCCGCTCCGCGGCATGTGGGATCTTCCCGGACCGGGGCACGAACCCGTGTCCCCTGCACCAGCAGGCGGACTCTCAACCACTGCGCCACCAGGGAAGCCCAGAAGTATACATTCGTTTCCTCTCTCCCTCTCCTCCCCCTTCTCCTTTCCTTTCCCCCTCGAATTTCCCTCTCCTTCTCCCTCTCTCTCCCTTCTCATCCCCGTACTTCAAAAATATAACCCTGGATTAAATTATGTAAAATTGATCCAAATATAATTAAAGTGATTCACCAAAAATACAGACAGCCACCATAGAGATTCAGAGATTCTGGGCAAAACAATGAGTGACTCAAAGCCATGGGAGAGAGACAGTCTTCAGCATGAGACACGCCTTTGAATATTACAGGCTACTCATAAGCATACATGTGTAACTATTTTCCTGCATATAAAGTCTTCCAAAAAGGAATGTGTATATTATATAAAACAAAACACCTAGGTAAAAATTTTAAAGGCTATTAATATAATATATTGAAGATATAGAATTGTTCCACAGGAAAATTCTAGTCCTTTGCCCAATTCAAAAATTTATTCTACTTTCTGTTATTATCTATTTTTAAAGCATCCAAATAGACTCTGAATAACAGATCCATTGAGAAACAAAATGCTTGCCTTGGCAATATGGAATGTTCTTTTAGAACTCAGCAAATTACTGCCTTCTTTATAATCACCTAAGAAACACACTGCACATCCAAGGTTATACAATTCTCTGCCCCTTGAAGTCCCTCTGTGCCTTTGCCCTGCCATCTGGGAATTCAGTAAGAGATGAAAGGGCCTCTTTTGGCACTGGCCTTTGAACAGTGACACTAATCCCTTCACTTTGGCTTCAGAGCACTGTGCAGTTTAAGATAATAAGGGCATTCTTTCACATTTTATTGGCAATATTGTCAAAGGTCCTGAGTATTTCCATAGTAGTTATTATACATATGCAGATAGATTAAATATAGAACTTACAATGCCAAAAAACCTATGTCTTCTGAATATGGAGTTTATGATATTCATAATAATCAGTGACTACATTTACATTGCTAGCTGTCCTTATATTTTGTAATAATATTAGCAATGCTTTGTAATGAATAGAATGGTGTGACTGAAAGATACAATTAGACAGAAAACACTTCTACATTATGTGACTGGAAAAACAGCTTGACTCGTTTGATGGGACAAGAATATTAATGATATTTTCATTATGTAGAATCCTAAATTTTATATACTCCTGCTAGTAGGTGACATCTGCCTGGAATAAACTTTAACGAGTGTTTACACATTTCTAAAGTCACCATACATACTAAATTTTGCAGAAAATCTCAGAAGAGATGATCAAAAAGCCTCAAGTTGAAAAAAATTACATTAGCGAAATTGACGACAAGGTTCAAGAATGAAGATTCTCCTTTTAATAACTGAAACTCTTTCTAGTTTAGAAAAAAATTTGAAAGTTTATGCTTTCATAATTTAAGAGGGTACAAAGTCTTTGATGAAAGGAGATAAAAAATGTTTCTCCTTATCATCATCACCATAGATCTGCTTTACCTAGTGTTTACTGTGTGCCTAGTACTGTTTTTCATGTTTTACGTGAATTCTCATAATTTCATAACATTCCTATTACTACCTTAATTCAGATGAAAACATTAAGACTTAGGGAGGATAAGTAGCCTGATTTCGCAGCTAGTAATAGGACAGGCTGAGACTCCACTTCTAGGATTCCTTCATAAAGCTTGAGTTATTTATTGACTACTACACTGTATTTATATGTTTACCCCAGCAACACTCACAGTGTCAGCCACGGAAGAGTTACTGAGGAAATTCAGTTTAATATTTTAACTGCACAAAAGGGTAAAAATGGAAATTAGTGTGGTTAATATAAGAACCTATGGCTAATGTGGGACTGAGGTAGAGGAGTGTTTTGTGGGTGTTTGTAAGACAGAAAGTCTCACAAATATTCCACAACCTGAGATTAACTTGGTAACAGATTTCATCCAAAAATGCAAATAAGTCCCTCCTCTCAAGGATTAACAACCGGAGGTTAAGTTTCTTAGACATTCACACTTTTGTCTGATAATTAGATTGTTTAACAGGAAAAATTGAGATTCTTATGGAATGAGAGAGTGAGTTTTTGGTGAGGGGAGGGCAAGAAGTGTTAATTGCACAGATGGTTCAACTGGGATGACACTGTGGGGTCCTTTAACCAATTAATGTAATACAGTCATTCCTCGGTATCTGCAGGAGATTGGTTACAGTATATATATTTTCTCCTGCAGGGGCAAAGACTGCTCACATTGGGGAAGCTCTGTGTTAGGTCACATGTATACAGCCTAACAAGTTGTGACTTCTTGGAAACAACAGACAAATCAAATAATGACAAATTGTGGGAGTGGGGCTTAAAGGAGCTCCTGCAGCATTCTGCCTTCTCCAATGTCTGCCAACTTTCTAATTCTATTATGACTGCAGGCTGTTGGTTTTAAAGACCACTGTAGAGGCAGAGGGATGGGAGTAAGACAAGTAAACATGTCATAAACTCACTATTCTTACCAAGTTTCAGTTGATTTTCTTGAAAAAAAAAAAAGGACTCCAGAGTTTTGCAAGACTTTGGTTAATTTCCAGATTAGTGAAGAACTGAATTTTCACAATTGTTGCCAGTGTTCTCATTACTTTTATAGAGAAGATAGTTTTTAAAAGTGGTTACTCTGCCATTTTCACTGTCTTTTTTCTTCTCTCTTTTTTAAACTGTTTAGATGAGTTAATATTGCTTTATTAAGAAATTCATTACTAACTCTTAGCTCTAAAAGAATTACTCAAAACATATTATTTAAAAGTGCATAGCAATTATTGTGCTCTTAATATTTGTAATTAATTGTGAGGTTAGGGCTTAATATCTGTACGCTCCATGGTTATAAGCTAGATGAAGACATTGCTTTTCTTGCTTGTTGATGTATAATCAGTATAAGTACAGTGTCATTCACATAACGGGACTGTAGTAAGTATTTTTGAGTTAATAAGGGAATAGGTGAATAAATAAATTTGAGCTTCACTTAAAAGTATGTAAGTATGCTCTATTTGAATCACTAGGACACATCAGGAGTTAAAAACTTGGAATCAATTCAACAAAAATATACAAAGTCAGAATGGTAATTTAAAGATAATAGTCAGCATAGGCTAGATCTTGCAGCAGTTACTAACAAACCCAGAATTGTAGTGGGAATACAATAAAGGCTTTTCTCACTCCTACCAAATGTCTATCAATGTTCATTTGTTGTTCTAATCCATATCATCTTCATGTTAGAACTCAAGCTGACAAAGGAGCTTTGATCTTCAACCTTGCTACTTTGTATGAAGGAGGGAAAGACATTGCTAACCACATATGACTTTTAAAGCTACTCTTAGAAACGTAACATATCATTTCGGCTCACATTTAATTGACAAAGTCGTAAAATCAATCCTGATTCAAGTGGACAGGCATGAATAATCCTCCAATAAGGAAGGGTACAAAAGTCGTATGAGCAAGCTGGCTCTCAGTGGGACAGGATGAAAATAATCTTCTGCAGAGAGAAAGAACATATATGTGTGAACAATAATATAACCTACCAGAATAATACTGCTCCCCAGTCTAATGTTAATTCTACTAAACCACACTAGACTTGATTTTACTATGTTTTCAAGCAGATAAAGAAAATTAAACTTCAATGGATTTTCTTTGTGATGGTAACATGTTAAAAATTGGCCTACATAATGATAGTTCCATTACTAGTAATGTTTGATAACTGAGCTTTAAAGCACATATTTACACAGTGACTCTACTATATATAAAGACAATTTACGACAGAGATTTGTTCACAGTTCATTAAATAGCTGTTCAAAACTGGTTTGAAACTTTCCAAAGCATGTTTAAGATTTGTAGAAATGACACCTTGAATATAAAAGTAAAATAAAACATTACTTTGACTCCTAATGTATCTGGAATGGAAACAAGTCAATCACCCACACCTGAAGTACAAGATGATGTTTAGTGCTGAGAAAGACTGCTTAAAAATATTGTCTGACAGGCATATCATGATCATTTTTTCTTTTTTCAAAATAAAATATTTCCAAAATTAACAGTTCAGAGAGACCTTAATCAACAGCATTTAAAAAACTGCCCCATATTCCTTGGAGTGCATTTTTTTTTGCAGTCTGATAGAAAAAAATCAGAGACACACTCTGGACAATAATTTGAATGTTTCATTTACAAATGACATTTTTTTGTATAAGCATTTTCTAAACCTTATTTTTCATGTTCTTGGTGAAAGGAAACAGATCAATCAAAAATTTCTCTTGGGTCTTGCATTCTGCTAGGGGATTCAAAGGATACAATTGACATATATAAAATAATTCCTACCCTGAGGTAGCTTACAGGTAGGATGGTAATTTAAGACAAAATTAAACAATTAAAAATAAATAAATTCTAAACTCTAGTGTAAAATTCTGGTTGGAGATAACAGTTGCAAGTCGACTCTCAAAATCTTTTTACTCTAAGCCTTAATTAATGGGATTAGGTTAAAATAATAATAATACATATATTATATACAATAATATATAATTATATACATATATAATATAGTTTTAACCTAACCTCTTTATTTTCCCATATATTACACATATTATATATAATTATATATGCATAACGTGTATATTATATATACAGAAACATATATATGCAAGATACCAACATTAATGACATACAAGAATGGAAAAAAACTTTAATGTATAGATTATGACACTCTTGGAATCTTCTGTTTCAGCCTCAGAAAAGTTCCAGTAAGCAAGAGGAGTAGGTGTTTAACTTCAAACTTGAGACAGTAAGCCAAGAGGAGCGAATAACTTGAAAATAAATAAAGTAGCACATAAAAAGATTAAAGGATTAAAATCATATAATGACCTCAACGCAAAAAAGTAATTGAAAAATGTTCACATCTATCAACAAGAATTCTTAACTAACCAGAAATAGGAGATTTCTTTAACTCACTAAAGAGAACCCTCAAAAATCTATTGCAAATATCAAGGTTAATTATGAAACACTGAAAACATTGCCCTTTCAAAAGAGCAAGAGATGGGTGCCCGCTATAGCCAATGCTATTCAATATAGCATGTAAGTCCTAGCTAGATAAACAGTATAAAGTAATAATAAAAAAATTTCAAAAAAAGAAAAAGGTAAATGGATTGAGAAAGAAAAGTATTTTGTCATTTTTCCAAGTGACATTATTGCCTACTTTAAAAAAGCAAAAACTCCTCTGATGATTTATTACAGTGAATAAGACAATTTTTCAAGATAGTTGAAATTCAGAATACAAACTTCAGTTAAATTTTGGCATACCCACAACAGTTAAAACTATAATTTTCAAAAATATGTCATAAAAATATAATACCTAACAGTAATTATAAGAAAAAATATAGAAAACTTTTATGGAATATTCTATGAATATACGATGGTCATGGATTGGAATACAATGTCGTAATGATATTCAGTCTCTCTGAGTGAATCTGTAATGTTGATGAAATCTCAATCATAATACAAAAGCTGTCAGTGTGTGTAAAACACTACTAGTAGTCTCTAAAATTTCTGTTAAGGGGATATGGGGATATATGTATAGCTGATTCACTTTGCTATAAAGCAGATACTAATGCACCACTGTAAAGCAATTAGACTCCAATAAACATGTAAAAAAATAATAAAATTAAAAATTAAAAGAAAATAAAATTTCTGTTAGTATTGAATGTTCAAAGAACAGCAAAGATACTATTAGATAAGAAAAAGCTTTGTGGGGCTTCCCTGGTGGCGCAGTGGTTGAGAGTCCGCCTGCCGATGCAGGGGACACGGGTTCATGCCCCAGTCTGGGAGGATCCTGCATGCTGTGGAGCGGCTGGGCCCATGAGCCATGGCCACTGGGCCTGCGTATCCGGAGCCTGTGCTCCGCAAAGGGAGAGGCCACAACAGTGAGAGGCCCACGTACTGCAGAAGGAAAAAAAAAAAGTTTTGTGAACATATGGAGAATTCTCTTAAAATACTATTTAGAAATAGTCCCATAAGTAGAATAGATGGGCCAGTAAACAGACACACTTTTAAATGCACACTTATAGAAGGACTTTAATAGATTTTCAGATCAGTGCCTGAAAGAGAAATATTTAAATAAATAATGCTGGAATAATTAATTATCCATGTCAAAAGAGAAAAAGAAAAAAAAAAGAGAGGAAGGGGGAAAAGGGAGGAGGGGAGAAAGATAGGAAGGAAATGAAAAAAACAGATCTTGAATTCGTACCATAAACAAAAGCAGTTCTATATGCATTAATGGCCTAAATGTAGAAGATAAACTATGAAACTTTTAGAAGACAATTTGGTGAACACATTTACAATTTAATTGTGGCTCCTTGTATTTAAGTAAGTTATCAAACCCCCAAAAAAGTGAAATTTACAAATTCTACAACATTTAAAATGAAGTACATCTGTTTGTCAAAATAGATTTGCTACATAGGTTATAAGTAAAATATTAGTATCCAGAACATACAAAGAATCCCTGTAATTCAATAAGATTAAAAAAAAATTCAATAGAAAACTAGGTAAAAGTAAGGTACAAAAATTTCACAAGGAGGGGAGAGAAAGATGACCCATATAAATAAAAATATATGTTTTCTCCATAGTAATGAGGGAAATAAAAATTAAAATGCCTTTGAGATATTCAGTATAATTTCACACACATTACTAGACAAACATTAAAAAGTCAACACCAAGTTTTACGAGGATGACTCATCCCTTGCTGCTTGGAGTGTTCATTTGTGGAACCACTTTGGAAAACAATTTGGTATTCTCTAGTATGTTGAAAATTGTCATGTCCTCTCCCACTGATTTAATTATTAGATATGTTCCCTAAGTAATGCTTGAATTTATGCACAAGGAATCTTGTACAGAAATGTGAACAGTAACATTGTTCCTAAAATCAAAAAGCTAGAAATAGTTCAAATATTCATCACAGTAGAATATAAATGTTTTAATATATTTGTACAGTAGCACAAAACCATGAAAGTAAATGAACTGCAGCTTTTGTTATCAATATTGATAACCCCTGTAAACATAATGTTGAGTGAAAGAGTAAGTTGTCAAGAAATGAAAATTGTTTTCTTCAAATTTAACAGATTAGTGGTTAGTGATTGTATACAGGCTAGAGGATGTAGTCAGTGAGAGGAAAAACCAGGGCTACTGGGATAAGATAATCCTATTTTTTAATTAGGTGGTATGTCTGTATGCACACCCACATATACACACATGCATGTATGTGTCTTTGTGTAGTTACTTTTCTTTTACTGATTTTTAATGCACAAATACTGTTCATAAACCCTTTTGAATACTATCTTATATGAATATTTTAATAGTAAATAGTTAAAAGTGAAGAAAATATATAAACTTTTTAGAAAACTGGAGGAAAATACCTTTATAAACTTGGAGTAGGAAAAGATGTCTTAAATAACGCAGAGCACAAAACAAAAGGAAAAGATTGATATATAAATTATGCTATACTTAAGAACTAGTGCTTCTCTAAAAACAAAATTAAAAAACTGAGACACAAACTAGAAGAAGATATTTATAAAAGCACATTTCTAAAAAGGAGTCAATACATAGAATATATAAACAGCACCTAAAATCTATTTTAAGTAAAAATTGGCAAAGATGCATATTTCCTTCAAAATAGAACCTAATGCATCCAATAAACAAACTATAAGTTCTGATAAGTGGTGCATATTAACCAAAGCAACCAAGGAAATTTTAAAGTAAAAAAGGATAAACAAACATGTACAAGAGAAGTTTTAGTCTCTCCAAGAAATAAAATGGAGACAATTCCAAGCGTTCAACATTGAAAAGGAAAAGTACATGTAAAATGAAACAAAAGGAGGGACTTCCATAGCTTTTATGGATATTAGAAGGATAATAAAGGCATACCATAAACAACTAGATAGATACTAATTATATAACCTGGATGAAATGGACAAATTCTTTAAAAGACACAAGGCATCAAGGCTGACAAAGAAGAAATAGACAATATGCCTATATCTATTAAAGATATTTAATCAATAATTAAGAGCCTTCCAAAACTGAAAAGCCCATGCGGGTTCACTGCTGAATTCCACCAAATATCTAAAGAAGAAATTATACCAATTCTCTAAAATCTATTTCAGGAGGTAGAAACAAAAGCAATACTCCCTAATTCAGTCTGTGAAACAAGCACTACCCTAATAACAAACCAGACAAAGATATTACAAGAAGGGAAAACTACAAACAATATCTCTCATGAATATAGTGGCAAAAATCCTGAATAAAATATTAGTGAATCAAAACCAACAATGTATAAAAATTATATACCATGACCAAATGGGATTTATCCTAGGGTATGCAAGCCTGGTTTGGAAAAAACTTTGACCAAATTTACCACCAATTTATGACTTAATAAAAGAAAAAGAAATTCTCAGTCAACTAGGAATAGAGAGAATCTTTCTCAACTTGACAAAGAATATCTATAAAAACCTACAGCTAACATCATACTTAATGGTGAGAAATATGAAGCTTTCGCAATAAGATCAAGAACAAGGCAAAGATCTTTCACCATTCCTTTTCAATATCATACTACAAGTCCTTGCTAATGCATTAAGACAAGAAAAGGAATAAAGATAAACACACTGGGAAGAAAAAATTTTTTAAAAATCTTTGGTTATGGGTGGCATGATCATCTACTTAGAAAATATGAAAGTACCAACAATAAAAAATTCCTGGCACTAATAAGTGATCATAGCAAGGTTGCAGGATTCAAAGTTAACATATAAAACTCAATCGGTTTCTTGTTAACCAGCAACCAACAAGTGCAATTTAAAATGAAAAACACAATACTATTTATAATAGCATCTAAAAAATGAAATACTTAAGTATACATTTAATAAAATATGTATAAGATCTATATGAGAAAAACTACAAAACTCTGATGAGAGTAACTAAAGAACTAAATAAATGGAGAGATATTTCATGTTCATGGATAGGAAGGCTCAATATTATCAAGATATCAGTTCTTCCTAAATGGATTTATACATTCAATGCAATCCCAATCAAAATCCCCAAAGGTCATTTTGTATATTTGACAAACTGATTCTAAAGTTTATATGGAGAGGCAGAAGACCCAGAATAGGCAGCACAAAATTGAAGAAGAACAAAACTGGAGGATTGACACTACACAATGTCAAGTATAAAGTATGCTTGTATATTAGGATAAAGCTACAATTATCAAAGCAATGCAGTATAAGCATATGAAAAGATGCTCCACATTGTGTCATCAGAGAAATAAAAAAAAATTTTAAATACCACTACACACCTATTAAATGGCCAGAATCCACAACACTGACAACACCAAATATTAACGAAGATGTGGAGCTACAGGAACTCTCATTCATTGCTGGTTGGAATGCAAATTGGTTCAGCCACTTTGGAAGACAGTTTGGCAGTTTCTTACAGTTCTAAACATACTCTTACCACATGATTCAGCAACTGTACTTCTTGTTATTTACCCAAAGGAGTTGAAAAATTATGCCCTCAAAAATCCTGCACAAATATGTTTATAGCAGATTTATTGATAATTGCTAAAACATGAAAACAACCAAAATGTCCTTTAGGTGAACAGTCAAATAATCTATAGTGCATCCAGACCAGACAATATTATCCAGCACTAAAAAGAAATAAACTATCAAGCCATGAAAAGACATAGAGTAAACTTAACTGCATATTATTAACTGACATAGCCAATCCGACAAGACTACGTACTGTATGATTCCAACTATATGGCAGTCTGGAAAAGGCAAACCATGGAGACAGAAGAAAGATCAGTGGTTGCACAGGGTTGCGGGTCAGGGAGGAATATATAGGCAAAGTATAGAAGATTTTTAGGGCTATGCAAATAATACTGTAATGATGGATGCATGTCATTATACATTTGTCCAGACTCATAGAATGTACTACAGCAAGTGAACCATAGAGTAAACTATGTACTTTGGGTGATTATGATGTGTCCATGTAGATTCATCAATTGTTACAGATGTATGGTAATGGGATGTTGGTCATGGAAGAGACTATACATGTGTGGGAGCAGGGGTATATGGGAAATCTCTGTACGTTCCTCTCAATTTTGCAGTGAACCTAAAACTACTCTAAAAAATAATATTAAAAAAAAGAGCAATTGACTAAGTCAACACATATTTAATTTTTAAAAGTTGAATAAGGAATATTGATACATAGATCTTTAGTATGTCATGTGTGTGTATATATATTTGACTAATACATATATTACTATGTAATATATGTTATATATATAGTCAATTAATTTGACTAACATAATGAACTAATCACTGTATTATATGTAAATGTAGTCATGCTAAAGAAAAATACAGGAAACCTTATGACTAATGTCATAAACTAGACATGTCAAACTTACCCACCATAACCAATTTTATTTTCCTTATTTTACCAGTGCTAGCCCATTTGATTAAACAAAATTAAACCATCAGTTTAAATAATAAGCTAGAAAGAAAAAAACTGAAGACAATTTGATTACATGCCAGCAAAATACATGAGAATCATTTTTTAAATCTCATAAAAAATAAAAGACTTAATGTTATAAAATTAATACACAAAATAAATCATTTTCTCTTTTTTGTAAACAAAATTACCTGCAAATATACGACAGAAAAAAGTCTGTTTATAATTCTAAACAAAGTACATATAAAATTTGTAAGAATTGTGTAGCATCTATATATCTGTATGTGTCCTTATTTATTCTACAGAAGTATGAGAGAGAAAGAGAAGGAGAGAAAAGAAACATAACAATACCTATAAAAGACATTATAAAAAGATTAAGATAAATGGAAAAACAAAGTGTTTCTGGATAAGAAAACTCAACTTATAAGGATATAAAATTCTCTTGTTAATCTATAAATTTAATTGAAATCCAATTAAAATAGCAGCAGGACAAAGTGGAGGGGTTCACTTAATAAAATGAAACTCAACTTTATCTGATAATATAAACATGATAGATTAATCAGGAAAAGTTTTTTCAAAAGTGTAATGAAGTAAAATAGTCTTAACACATGTTAAAAGACAGAAGTTAGAATAATTAACACGATTTGTTACTGTCATCAAAACATATAGATCAAAGGTACAGACAGGAGTTCAGATATAACTCCAAAATATGCATGGAATTTAGTTTACAATAAAGGCGGCATTTCTACTCAGTGAGGAAATGAAAGTCAATCGCATTTGGGACTTGTTGTATCAGTGTGTGTCTGTGTTTATGTGTGTATCTGTGTGTGTGTGTGTGTGTCTGTGTCTGTGTAAGCTGTATTTACCCTTTATTACAAAAAAAAATTTCCATCTTGTAGAATGTGCTTGTTAGAACACTTTTTGTTAGGAAACCTTTTCCAAAGAAAGAAGAGTGCCTTCTTTTTTGTTCAGCTCCTGATTAAATCTTGGCTTAATTTTAGAGTGCAGCGATACTTAAAATATACAGAGACAAATATAAGTCAAAAGGATTTTTCAACAAAGGCACTGTTATTTTTGATCAGAATAATATTTGATATAGTAGATATTATTCTGTTGTTTTCACATTCTTGGAAAGTGAGGCTTTCTTTTTCTCTATAAAGTATCTGAACTGTTGTCCACTCCCATGCTCCCAACTGAAAGTTTGTCCGCTTTTTAACAATCTGATTATGAAACAGTGATGACATCCAGATGTACTATTTTTCTTAAGTATGATTCAAAAGGATTGCTTTTTCTAATCTCTACTAGGTTAAGCTTGTATAATATTTCTGAAGAGAGAAAAAGATAAAATTCTGCATAGTATTACATGTTTTTTTAAATTGCATCATGCATAAATACCTCTTAGGATTTAAATATCAAGGCTTAGAGTACCCAGCTATAGGGAAAAAGTTACAGCTTATTAACTTCATTTCACTTTGTATCTTGTTTGTTTTCTTTAAGTAGAAAGAGTTACAATCCGGGAAATGAATCTGAGCCTCAGGACAGGAGTCTGCAATGTTCTCCTGGTTCACTTGGTTTGTGGGACTTTTCTAAGAAGGATACCCATCACACCCCAGAAGTCATAAGTGAAATATAGATATATCTGACTGTATAAAAATTTTAAATGCTACAGAAAAATAATTCATCAGAATACAACCAATTGACAAAGTATGCCAGTGAGAATTCTAATTTTTTAATCTATTCCAATTGACAAAGTATGCCAGTGAGAATTCTAATTTTTTAATCTATTACAGAGCTGATATAATTCAGGAAATAAACTACAAACAACTCATCTGGAAAAAGGACAGTAGATAAAAATAGTTCAAAGACAAAGGCTAAAAGAAGTTAGAAATAGCAAGAGATTTTGGATATCCGATTTTAAGAATGAAAATTGTCTTAGTTTGGGATGCTATAACAAATTACCATAGACTGGATAGCTTAAAAAACCAACATTTATTTCACACAGTTTTGGAGCCTAAAAGCCCCAGACCAGGGTGCCAGGGTAGCCAGCCTCTTGGTGAGGGCCCTCCTGCTGGTTTACAGATGGACAATTGTCTTCTTGCTGGTGTCCACACCTGGCTGAAAGAGTGTTAGCTGGTTCTCTTGCCTCTGCTTATTAGGGTACTAATTCCATTCATGAAGGTTCCACTCTCATGACCTAATTATGTCCCAAAGGCCCCATCTCCAAATACCATCACATCAGCATTAGGGTTTCAACATATTAATTTTGAGGAGGCTCAAACATTCAGTATACAACAGACATAAAAAATTTTTTTTCATTTATTCTATTTTTGAAACTGTTAATCTTACTAACCAAGAGTTGTTGAGTATATATGTCTCTGTCAGTTTAATTGCTGAATTCAGGTTAATTGTGGTGTTACTGATTGTAGTGGACAAAACCTGGAATCAACAAAAGTGACTGTCAACAAAGAACTGATAAAATAAATCATGGTACATTCATGTGATGAAAAGTTATTACGAAGATTTGCAGAAAGATTAGCGAGATATTTAAACAAGCAAAAAATAAATTAAAAGCAAACTACAAATATATATATATATAGTCATCCATTATGCATATATCAAATTGATGGATAGATAGGTTGTTATATAGATATTCGATTGATGGCTGTATAAGTAGATATATAGAGAGATAAGAGAGTGATGAAAAATGTTCTCTTTGTGGAAGGAATCACAAAATTTAGAAAAATAAATCATATCTCTAGAGAAATATTGGGGTGGGACAGGGACATAAGGCAGGAAGAGGAGGCTTTCACTCTTCATTTTGTCTTTTTATATTAAAAAAGATTAACCATAGAGTAAATCATATGAGTTACTTATTGAACATTTTATTTAAAAAATATACAGAGAGAAAAGTGCAAAACTCATAAGGGCACAACATAACAAACCCAATGACTCTGAGTATACACGTTTAAACAGCAACCAGACTAAGAAATACTATCAACATCATCCCAGAAATATCCTTTATACACTGCACAAGTCTGTTTTTGGTTTTAACATGACTGATATTTGATTTTAATATGATTGGTAATATGTAATGCTAGGCTGGAATTCTACAACCACTGTTTTTGTTTGTTAAAGGAATATAAATTTAGTTTACAAGGAATTGAACACTTTTATGGAAGCATTCTCTTAAAAGTGGTTAATTGGCATTTTATTAATTCAAAAGAGGCAACTAGTCACCAACAATTCTGCAGAAACCAGAAAAGGAAAAATGAGCGTTCTTGGGTTTTGTCTTTAGATTATTTTCCTCTAGAAAAGGAAGCAATGGCCCATCTCTGTTCCCTGATGTTTGAGACCACAGCTAAGGTGTCTTGGATGACTGGGGTGGCTGGAACAGCTGGCTTGGCCATACATCTTGGGACCTGTTTCTTTATGTGATGTGTGCTGGGGCTAGAATGTCCAAGATGGCTTCTTCACTCACATATCAGGTGCCAGGGCTGGTGTGATGGATCAGCTGGTATGATTAATAGCTAGCATTGCTTTCCTTGTGGCCTCTCCAAGTAGCTAGATTGAGCTTCCACACAGCTTGGTGGTTTCAGGGAAGTTGGACATGGTATATGGTGGCTGAATTCCCGCAGAGCCGAGCATCCAAAAAGGCTTAGGAGAAAGCTGCAGAGCTTCTTATTAACTAGCTCCAGAGGTCCCAGAATGGGACTGGTTCCACATTGTATTGGTCTGGCAAGTTAGTAAGATTAGTTCAGATGTAATAGGAGGAAAATTAAGCTCCATTTCTCCATGGGAGGATTAGCATAAAATCTGAAGACACTTTTAATCTAGCATGCTGGGTTTAAGAAAAATACTACAAAAATATCTTACCTTTGCAAAATTTACATTAACATAAAACCAGAGGAATACATTGACGTGAACATTCAAGATCCCATATGAGTTCAAGTTTCATAGCTTAACAGTACATCTGATTCTGCTAGAAGCCAGATGCATGAAAAATATATAACAGATAAGCCACTGGAGACAAGCTCATTGTCTTTGGTAGAAAAATAAGTGTTTGTCCAATACTCTCTCTAATATATTTCCCTTGTCTCTTGCATCTCTTTTATATTAAACTGCTGGAGTTGAAAATATATTTTCTATAGTTTTAACTAGAGACTTCACATTTCTTAATGTATTGGTATGGGGAAAGAATGTTAATATATTCATGCCTTCCAGTTATGATGTTACATCTCTCATTTACATGATGGGATAATAGGTTAAATATATCAAGTTGTCTTTTGTCTTTTTATTTTTGTGTAAATGATTTCTATCTAGTCAGTCTAATGTAGCCATCAGCCATGGGATGGAGAGAGAGCATTGGAAAGGGATAAGGATTATTCCAGCAAGCTTACAAAGAGAAAGAGTTGCAATTTCTGACATTCAAAACAGACAGCTCAATTATACAGCAATACAATAGGCTTTAAGATAGAATATTTTAAATAAGATTATTGTTCCTATTTTTTACCCCATTGAAAAATATCACAAATGAATTTTCCAGAAGAGAAAAGGGTGATATTATGGAGATAAGATATAAAGACCCCAACCCACCCATTTCTGGATTAGAACTTTTTGCCAGAAAGGAAGCAGAGAGTGGCTGGGGAGGCTGGGCCTTAGAGACGGGCCCCAGTCTCTCTACTCTCTGTTTCTTCTGCCTGAGTTCAAACTTGGTGGACTGTCACATAAATTTAGCTCAAGTTATTCTTTCCTTTCTTGTGTCGTGGAAGGGTTTGGAAGATCTATATGGCCTGGGGGGTGAGGCAGAAAATATCTAAACTGAGAGCATGGTGACAGTTCAGTGAACTGAAGCCATGGTCCAATGGACAACAAAGCAAAACTCAAAGACATCTCAGAACCATAGCAAGGTATGATAAGGCCATCCAGACAGGGAGCACCAGACAAACCATACAAACAAAATTGAGAGTCATCAAAACATGTGAACACATGTTATGTCAGTCACATATTTTAGCAGAAGGTGCGAGGCAAATGCCCAAGGATGGAACTAGTTGCACATTAGAACTTTCACTAAATAAACATTCTACATCAGAGATCAAAAGGATCTTTGACTACATCACATAGATCAAGTGATGATGAGTATCATAATTGTCATAGTTTGTTTAAATCTACACCTATTCTTTGGACAGGGAGATATTGTTTAGAAAGGATCCCTGGAGGGAGGCATCAATTTAAGAGACCTAGAATTTTTACGTAAAGAGATTTTAAATTAACTTGAAAACACTAAACTATTATATAAGAGTAAAATTCAGTTTTCTCCCCACTGTCTGGAGGAAAGTGGCTCATGAGGCTACTTATATCAATTTTAGGCGAATAAAGGAAGGTTTTACACGTATAGAAATTTCTAAATGTGTTATTCCATTACACATACATTTTTATTCTTCACACTCTGCTATTTGTTTGGTTGTTATTTTTTGCTATTTCCATAGCTCAGCTACTTGTAAAGCTAAGGCACTTAAATTTTGATGGCTTTTATTGAATCCCTTAGCACAATGGTTTTCAAAGTGTGGCTTCTGGACTAACAGTATCAGCATCACCTAGGAGCTTGTTGAAAATGCAGAATATCAGGCTGCCCTCTATACTACTGAATCAGAAACTCGTAGGGTGGAAGCCAGATATCTGTGTTTAACATGATCATCCCTATAAGTCTCTCAAGTTGGAAAACTGTTCCCCGAGGAAAAGTTAAATTTGATTTCTATACATTGTCTTCAAAGTTTCCACAATTAGGGTCTCCTCCAGTAACTACCATGTGCACCTGCTTTGCTGAAATATATTAAAATTAATTTTTAACATTCACACTTTGGAGTTTCAAACATGCTACTATCCCATGGCTGATTTAATTAACATTCTTCAAATTAGTCTGTCCTTAACTAATTTGGAAGAAAATGCCAGGTAACTAATTTCTGTTTTCTCAATGTCTCTTTCAATTGCTTTTTTGCTCCTCACAATATAATCCGGTTGACATTATTCTCCTATTTCCTTTACACTGAGGCTTCCTAATAAATGGGAACCTACATGCATCGTCTTTGTCCTATGCCTAGTCTCTCGTCAACACTCCCAAAACCCAACTCTGACTCCACTGTGCCACTTAATTTTTAAAATGTCTTACTTAAATGATAAACCAATATATCAATACGTTTTCCCCAGATTTAATCAGCTTCTATGTGACATTTGAGATTTCCACATATTCTAGAAAGGGTACATTTCCTAGACTTTCCCTCGAACTGCTCTTTCTCAGTGTCTCAGATTTGTTTTCTTTCTAGCTCCACTTAGGAAATGGGAGTATTTCTCCAGGCTAGCTTCATCTTCGTGGCTCCCTCCTCTTCCTAATTTACACTGACACCACTGAGTGGTCTCACATAACTTACAGTTTTAACATTTATGCAATGGTGATTCCAGAGTCTATATTTGCAAAACTGATCTCACCTCTTCGATTCAGATCCAAATATCCAAAACCTACTGAATATTTTCTTATGAAGTATCCACAGATTTTTCTCAGTCAGTGAGTCTAAAAATATCCATGTACTATTTCTGAATTTTAAAGTACCACATATTTATTGTAGAAATACATGTATTTCTATAAATAACACAAAATTGAAAGCATGAGTCACTTATAATACTACCACCCAGAAACAACAGTTAGTATGTATTCTCTCTCTCTCTCTCTCTCTCTCTCACACACACACACACACACACACACACACACCTGTACTTCTTGCTTTGAAAGCATAATGTTACATTTTTCTACCAGAAATGTGACTGTTTAGAACCCCAGAGTATTTTTATTCTCGCATGCAAAATGCTGTAACTACTCATGCATAAACTTCAAATCGAGTAAATTTAGACCACTTTTGCACATGAATCTACTTCTTTGACTGTTATATGCACCTGATTGCATTTAAATTACAAAGGGGAATGTGTAGCAGGATACAGATCTTTCAGGTTCAAAGCTGGTACAACATTACCCTTGAGTTACTGGGTATGGTTTCCGTAAATATATTTTCCTTCTGGGAACCAATATACTCATTCTAGAAAAATAGCAGAGAGCTGCACTGTGACATTTAGTGAAAATTCAGTTTTGAAATGGACATGTAGCTTCAGACTATTATCTCACTTCCATGCATCTTAGATCAAGACTATTGAAAAACTGTTTGAAAGTCCAAATGTCAGTATAAAGTGTTTGGGTTTAATGTTATTCTGAGGGGTAGGTGTGACTATATGTAAGTGTGTGTGTATATTTATATTTTAAGAAGAAAAAAATAAAACGGCAAGTATATTTTTTAACTATGGAGTAGGCATTTTTATTTTTCAATTTTTGACTGAGTTAGCTCCAAATCATCTCAAATCTAATAAATGATTTTTAAAAGTAAATAACCTCAAAATGTAACTAAATAACTTGAGACATGAAGGTAAACGCAAAAGAATCCATTAAATGAAGTGTGGGTCATTGAAGAAGGGGAGGTATTCTGGAGATCATTGTTTTAACAAGCTTCATAGAAGTAGGTACCTCTTTAAAGTATGTGCATGAATAACTTGGATTTAAAATTTAAAGTCACCCTTTAAGTGGAAAGAGAAGTTTAAATAGGGAGCATTGTATCATATAATCTCTATGTCTCAGACTTAATTCAGTACCCAAATTATTCATTGCATGCTTCTGGAAGAGCAGGCAAAATGCAACACAGAAAGATAAATAAGTCAGGTTACTGTCCTAAGGCAGTTCTATACTCTGGGGAGAAGATGAGACAATGTGTAAGACAAGTATAGTGACAGATGGGATGTAATAATCGACAAGAGAGTAAGAACAGCTCCTCCTCTGTCACCCAACTCCATGTTGCCTGAAGAGGCAGCCACCTCTGAGTAACGTTTGGGTGTATAACACTCCTGCATGTCACTATTATACAAAGTAAATTGTTAGCATCCATGGAATTAGAACTGACGACCCAGCTTCAATGTGGAACAGGACCAATCCCGACAGAGCTGCATATTCCTGCTTTCCTGTGCCTCAAGACATCCATCATGACCTGAGTTCTCACCTCACAACTGCTCTCTGCTAATCTGATGCAGCTCCTAATCCCTTCCTCCTAAATTATGGTTCTTTGTCTTTGGAACTTAATGTGAGTGTTAAGTAAATTTCCTTGCATCCTGAAACTCTTCTCAGAACTTTTGCTTTATCTCTTTGCCCTTAAAGAAACCTGAGTGTGTCCTGAATTCTCCCACTCCCTTTGTGGCCCTCCAAATCTGGTGCTATTTATTTTATTTTATACCACATTTCCATGGGAAATGAATAGCTGTCATCTTTTACTTTATTGTAACTATCAGAGGATTAAGTCCCTCCTATCTTCCAGAGCTAAAAATAGTCCCATTTCTTTGAGACTTATACCATTTAGATGAACCATTTACTCATCTTCCTTGTTTCCATGATATACCAATCTCTTGCTGACTCCCATTTACTCAGTCAAAACTTGGCTCTTGGCTCAAAGTTTTACGTTCACACAGTTGCTGTTATAATTCTTGGCAACATCAATACCCACATAGTTATTTTATTATTATTATTTTTTATTTATTTTTTCCACATAGTTATTTTAGACAACACTTAGTATTTCAGTTTCTTTGCTTACTTATGTCTAATGAAATTTCCCCACAATTTTCTTCATCTATCTTCTCTTATAATGATACTTAGAACAATCATAATCATCAAAAACTTGACCTCATCTTCAAAATTTTAAATGCAAAAACCCAGCCTTTAAAAAAAGCAATCTCTTTCCTTTTAGTTTGCTTTTTCAAGCACTCTCAGTTCAGCTCTTCTACCATATCTGTCACATTCTATCCCCCATCAGTTAATCCTACCATTTGCTCATAATCCCTCCATTATCATTTCCTCACCTTACCTTCTTTACTGAGCAGCTTAGATTCTATGAATCCTCAATGAATTACTCCTAAATGTGTTCTTGAATCCACGTCCTGCCCTCTCATCATCATATTAGCTTTCCAAAATCCCAACTCTGAATGGACCTGAAGGAAACAAAAATATGTCGCTCCAAAATATGCCACTTTGAATTATTTTGAACTAAAGACACTTAAGAAACATCAGATGCAAGAAGGATACTCTGAACCTCCTTTTTCTTCCTGAAAGCAGAAGAGTAAATGCCCATGTGAAAATCACCCTCCCTGTACCAAAAGAAGAGAAGACACTTTTATCACCAGAGATGGGGAGTTAGGGGCCAAGAAATTTGTACAAAAACCTCGGTAAACTAACCGCTATCGTCCTAGTTACTCCTTCACCATTTACTACGCCTAGCTCAAACCACTTTTTCTTTTCAATTCTTCACAAATGTATTGTCTCTTTTTCTAAAAGATATAAAAGCTTCCTGCTATGGTTACTTCTTCAGGTCTTCATTCTCTTGTGAAAGCCTCCATGGACATGTACATATAAATAAGATGTATGTGCTCTCTTCCTGTTAATCTGTTTTATGTCAGTTTAACTCTTAGGCCCAGCTGGAGATTTTAAGAGGTTAGAGGAGAATTTTTCCTCCCCTACAAACTCAAAAACACGCCTTCCCTGAACTTCTGACCAAGCAGCTGAATCACACACTCAAGCCAACACACTAGTTTTACTTAACGTTCAGTATCCTAAGATTCAAACAGACTGTCTGATCATTCTACTATATATAAAGTAGCCAACTCACTTTCTAATTCTTGAGAAGATTATATAACATCTTCTTCTTTCTCCAAATATGTGTTATCCTACCCACCTTCTGCCATCTCAGCTCATGAGCTTGCCTCACACGTTATTGAGAAAAAGGAAATTATTAGATGCTAAATCTTTTCTCTAACCTGCAAATAACAACCCAAGCAAGGCCACAGTGACCTCCAAGTTGCTAATCCAGTGTTCTCCTTTTCTACCTCCCATCTTACACGAATGCCAACATTCAATACTCCTGACCTCTTGTTCCTAAAAACACTTCTTCTCTCTAGAATTCTGTAGCACCAGGCTCTCATTGTTATTCTTCTCTGACATTTTCCCTCTCTTTTTATAAACTCTATACATTGAAATTCCCTAGGGTTCTGTCCCATAACTCTGCAGACTTTTCATTTTCTTCCTAGTACACAGCTTGCCCTTGTGTAATTTTTACTTGTTTAATGTCTGTCCCCATGTCACACACTAATGTTGCATGTACTTAAGGTGGTTCTCATGTTCTTATATGTTTTGGTCTCTTTGTTTCTACTTTCATTATGTTACACAGGACATTACACATAGAAGATATATTTGTTTGCTAAATGAATGAATGAATAGACGGTACTACTGTGAACTTATTAAAACAGTAATATTTGTATTCCCATGGATGAACGCATAGAGGAGAGGCCAATGGTTTATCTTCTCTGTGTTTTCATATTTTTTTTAGAAACAATAGGCTTTCAGCTGCCCTGTTCAACTTATTGAAAATAATCGTATCCTCTTACCACATTCTTGTTCCTACTTGAGAGCTATAACTGGCAGCATTTTCTTCTCTATTTGAAATATTGTGCAAATGCTAAAGCTAAAGAGGTCTTTACCTGCTTCCAGCTAGAAGTGGGAGGCTCTGCTCCAAGGGACAACCTGCTTTCACTTTGGTGCCTGCAGGGCATCTGACATCATTCCTTTTGATCAGGCTACTTTCTACCTTATTAGTGATGCTACGTGCTTCATGGTGCAGGTTAATTTCCTCTTACAGATCTGCATAAGTTCCCAACATTATCCTATATCTCAGCTACATATTTCTTCAGGGAATTGATCAGCATACATTCTCCCACTTGAATACTATATTTAAATTCTCTACGTATCTGTATCACAATATGCCTGAAAAAAATTCAATATGCAGAGCATGTCTGGTTATAGCCATTACCTGAAGCACAGTTAATTACTATCATTTCATGTATTAACAATTGAAATACTGGCCTAGGTTACCTACTATTTTTGAGCAAAATATTGACAGCTTTCTATTTGTTTAAGTAAGATCTCCCTTTTCTATATCTTTGCTATCACTATTAATATACCATGTAGAGTCAGACACAGATAAAGATGAATTGATTTAATTAAATCTCCTAGTTTCATATTCTAGAGGTTTAAGGTTTTAGGTATCATGCCCTATATTAATATAAAAATGAAAAGTACCTTCTGTTTGGTAAGGCATGCAGAGACTGGCATGATCCCTCTCTAAAGAATAAAAGAAAATACAATTTTAAATGATTCCCTCCTATAAAACAGAGTTCCAGATTCATAGCTTAAACCAATTTCACCTACAAGTAGAACCACTTTAAATGTGTTTTGTTTATCTGTTACTTATCTTCATTTGAACTGGTGTGTGCTAATAGTTTGGTCCAAGAATATTGCTTCCTAGGTCTTGGGTTATGGCAATGAAACTGGTTGAGTTCATGTAGGAAGCAGAAACCACTGTAAGATATTTTAAGAATATTTTAATAGAAGGATGACTTGCTTATGAAATCGTTGGAAGGGCTGGAAGAAATGATCAAAGAATATGATTCTCAGAAGGATGCTTATAACAGACTCCACTTTCCAGGGGAGCTACAACCTCTGTCTAATCAGAGCTATTAGTTACGAGTTATTAGGAAGTTGCCATTGGCTTGACTGCATTACCAAGCATATCCTCTCTCTACTCTTTGGAAAGCTGGGATCAGAGAGCCACGGCCACCACAGGCACAAGTGTATTTTGAAACACACAAGCTGGTCATGGACACGAGATGCTGATCCTGACCCACTGACTGGCACAGTCTAAATTGGTCCATTGGAAAACTTCTTCAGGCAAAACCAACTCCACATCCTGGTTTTCTAGGAGAAAAGAGCTCACATAGCAAGAGGATTGCCTCTGTTTCATTTCTGCCTTCCAAGGCTCAAGTGAAAACGTTTTTAGCTTTATGCTTTCAGAGTAGGTAATGTGAGTAGATGCTACACATCACTGACCAAATCCACCTTAATTCTTTGTGAAGAAAACCAATATAAAAATGGAACAAGTGTGACAAATCTATTAAATAAGTTGATCACAAATATCCCACTTTACCAATATTATGATTTTGAAATAATTAATACACCATGTGAAGTACAGAATTAGTTCTCTATTCTTTGCATTCCTCCTATATTGAAATATTCGAATTTCCCAAGCTCCCTAGGCTTTTTCTTGCTTCATACCTTGCACGTTAAACTAAAACAGCACTGTCGTTCTCTCCCTCCATCCTCTTTATTGGCCTACCTATCTGCTTCAGGAAGCTGTATTTTGTCTCCAACTTCACTTGTATTTCTCTCTCTTATATGTCCCCAAAGCTCTCATTGTAAATCACCATCATAAAAAGATCATCTATTAACTTACATGTATATTCCAATAGAGCATAAAATTTTTAAAGACAGTCTTCTTCTTCTGTATCCAGTGTGCATAGCAGGTGCTCAGTAAAGGTTATTTGAATCTATGTTCAAATGACATTTTCAGGCTTTTTTTTTTTTTTTTTTTTTTGCGGTATGCAGGCCTCTCACTGTTGTGGCCTCTCCTGTTGCGGAGCACAGGCTCCGGATGCGCAGGCTCAGCGGCCATGGCTCACGGGCCTAGCCGCTCCGCGGCATGTGGGATCTTCCCGGACCGGGGCACGAACCCGTGTCCCCTGCATCGGCAGGTGGACTCTCAACCACTGTGCCACCAGGGAAGCCCCCTCATTGTGGTTTTGATTTGCATTTCTCAAATAATTAGCGCTGTTAAGTATCTTTTCATGTGTCTGTTGGCTATCTGTATGTCTTCTTTGGAAACATGCCTATTTAGATCTTCTGCCCATTTTTTGGTTGGGGTGTTTGTTTTTTTGATGTTGAATTATATGTGCTGCTTGTGTATTTTGGATATTAACCTCTTGTATGTCACATCATTTGCAAATATTTTGTTCTATTCTGTAGGTTATCTTTTGTTTTGTTGATGATTTCTTTTGCTATGCAAAAGCTTTTAAGTTTGATTAGGTTCTTTGTTATTTTTGCTTTTATTTCTTTTGCCTTGGGAGACTGATTGGAGAAAATATTGCTACAATTTATGTCCAAGGATATTTTGCCTACATTCTCTTCTAGTTTTATTGTGTCATGTCTTATATTTAGGTCATTAAACCATTTTGAATTTATTTTTATATATGGTGTGAGGAACTGTTCTAATTTCATTGATTTATATGTGGCTGTCCAGCTTTTCCAACACCATTTGTTGAAGAGACTGTCTTTTCTCCAGTGTATAGTCTTGTCTCCTTTGTCATAGATTAATTTACCATAGGTATGTGAGTTTATTTCTGGGCTATTGATCTATATGTCTGCTTTTGTGCAAATACCGTGCTGATTTTATTACTGTAACTTTGTAGTATTGTCTGAAATCTTGGAGGGTTAAGCCTTTAGCTTTATTCTTTTCCCTCATGATTTCTTTGGCAACTCTGGGTCTTTCGTGGTTCCATATAAATTTTAGAATTATATGTTCTAGTTCTGTGAAAAATCTCATGGATATTTTGATAGTGATAACATTAAATCTGTGGACTGCTTTGAGTAGTATGGAAGTTCCTAATATTAATCCTTCCAATCTAAGAGCAATAGATATCTTTCTGTTTCTCTGAATCATCTTCAATTTCCTTTATCAATGTTTCATAGTTTGCAGCATATAGTTCTTTCACTTCCTTGGTTAAGTTTATGCCTAGATACACTTTTTTTTTTTTTTTCCGGTACGCAGGCCTCTCACTGTTGTGGCCTCTCCTGTTGCTGAGCACAGGCTCCGGACACGCAGGCCCGGCGGCCATGGCTCACGGGCCTAGCCACTCCGCGGCATGTGGGATCTTCCCGTACTGGGGCACGAACCCGCGTCCCCTGCATCGGCAGGCGGACTCTCAACCACTGCACCACCAGGGAAGCCCTAGATATACTTTTTTGATACAATTTAAATGGGATTTTTTTTTTACTTTCTGTTTCTGATATGTTCCTTGTTAGTGTAGAGAAAATGCAACAGATTTCTGTATATTAATCTTATATTGTTTGGTTTTGGTTTTCTTTTTCTAATTTAAACATAACGCAGGATAGGGGAAGTGTTTTTTTCAGGATTAGATAATTGCTGAAGTTGTTTGATGGATCCATGAAGGATCATGATGCTATTCTTTCTCGTTTTGTATATGTTTGGAATATACTATGAAAAATATTAAAAGAAAGTGTGCTAAAATTTAAACACACACATACTTCAAAATGTCAGAATAGAACCCATCAGACATTATGTTCCCAAACACTGAGGAAGCAATCTAAGACCTTTTTATTATTTCTTACTGCTAAGTATATAAATATATAATAATATAAAAATAATGATTTTTAAATATTTGTATCAAATATTTCAATATGTATCATAATATTTTAATATTTCAATACTTTTCATTAGATTTATTTTAAATAAACTGTTTTAGAAAAATTTAATGTTAAACAATAATGGCAATATAAGGAGAATATTTTGATTCTCATGTCATTATGTCTAACATTGTGTTTTTGTCTTGAGAGAAATTATTTGTCATTAATAGTTAATACACTGGAAAAAAGGTTTTGCAAACTTCATTAATAGTGAAATGATATCTTCAAACAAAATCTTATATGGAAGTTCAAAATGTAAAGGAGAAATTAATGGCATTAATATAGCTGAAATAATCACAGAGGACGAAAACCTGCTACCATGGTTAATCCCCAGCCACCCAAGGCAAATTCTGATGATGAGATGCAGTAAAATCAATTTATACTTCTTACTCCTTCTAGGTTATGAGTGAAAAGAGGTTTTTATCTCTACATTTTGGGGGTAATATACTGAAGTTTATGATAGACAACTCACTGTTGTAAATGTTTTATGTTGTACATAGAAGTAAATATGCCACGTATTTAAGAAGATAGGCTGTGAAGACAATTTGATTCCTAACCATAATTGTTATCAGTGTGCCTCTTCATTTACTCAAGCCTTCCTTTAAGTTATGAAGTAAAGTCTTCATGTAGTCTGAGGTTTTTCTTAAATTTACTCCTAGACATTTAAAATTTTTTATGATAATCATTATTATATTACTTATTTTTAAGATATTGCAAAGTGTTTTGCCTGCATTATGTTATTTAATTGCCAAAATATCCCTATGTACCCTTATTATCTCCAGTTTACATATAATATACCTGAGGCAGAGAGAAGCACAGTAACTCACACAAAGATAAACTGTTATCACGTGATAGAGTCTGATTTCAAACCTATATACATCTGACTTCAAGCATATGTCTTAATGGCTATACTGTGTTTAACTTCTCTAAATATCTGTGTCCTCAACTAAAAAAGGAGGGCATTGAAAGGACTAAATGAGATGTACTTGTAGTAAGTTGTTACTTATGATATTTATAGTAAGTTGTTTTATACTTATAGTAAGTTTTTAACTCAAATTAATAACAATGTGGACATCATGTCCATCCATTTCTGTTGACTATGGTATGTTCAGTTTTAGTACATATTGCCAAACAGTTCTTTAAAGTGTTGTATACTTTACATCCTCACCCACAATGTGATAGGGTTCCCACTTCTCCATATCCTCACCAACTGTTGATTTACTCCGTGTTTTCATTTTTGGCCTTTCAATGGTTGTATGGTGGTATACCTGTGTGGTTTTAATCTGCATTTGCCTGATGAGTAATGATATTAAGTGCCTTTCCTTTTGCATTTTGATTATTAGCCATTTGAATATCCTTGTTTTGTGAAAGTCCTGTTCATGTTTTTGTCCATTTTTACAAAATTGAGTTGTATGCCTTTTTCTTGTTGACCTGTAGGAATTCTTTATATTCTGGATACAAGATTCTTGTCTGATATATATATATAAAAGAGTATGTGGAAACAAAATCTACACATTCCCCCTCACTCCTACCAAACTTTAATATGAAATGAGCAAGAAGAAAACATTATGGTGCTAATTTTTATTGTGTTTATTTGGTTTTGAGAGCAGAAAGCCTGAAACTGATGAATAAACTTTGGACAGGTAGTATTTGGGGACATTGTGCATGTCATCGGTTCCATAGTGCTCTCTGTTTCTCAGATCTTATTTATTCCTCTGCATTCCTTAGTATATTAATATCTTCATTTGTTGTTTGCTGCATCCATATATTTCATTTGTTTTAGTATCTAGGACACAATAGCTACTGTATAAGTATTGGCCTGTTTAGTTAATTAAGTTTCCTGAAATATGTGATATAAAAGGAACACACATCCTTACCCTCCTGTTATCAGGACTTTTTTTCTCCCATTATATATTTCATACTTCAGTTTTATGGACATTCAGGAAGGAGTAGATATATATTACTGAGGTATCATTTTGCCTACAGAGCTTTCTGCTCCTGACTTTCTTGTGTCTTTCATATTTTTTTCTACATGCATTCTATATTCAAAAATGTTGAATCATTTCTAGTTCCTATTGCCAATCAGAAATCTCAGTTTATTAGCATTGTATAACATATTCTCATAATCTGATCCTTGCTTATCTCTTCTTCGAATAATAGGGAAGGACTTAGCATTCCCCTCCCATCCTGTGTTCTTTTCCACTTTCTTACCTTGGCTTATCTTGTTTCCTTGAGGTGAATACCTTCCTTGGACCTTACTCAGTTGGCAAACCACTAATTATAATTCAGCTTCCTAAATGTCTCTTCTGTTTTAAAACATTTTGTAATCTTTTCATAAAAAGAAGCCGAACTTTCCACTATGCCTTCAGAGGATTTTATATGCGCATTATTATGAAACATGTTGTGCTCAACAAATTGTTATTAAGCATATCAGTCATTTGATTAATGGCTTATAATAATACCTAAAATAAGTTAATTTCATATCTTCTAACTACTTCTTAAAATGAGGCATTGTAATCATTTAAATATTTTTTAAAAATAATTTTTCGTACAGGGAAATTTATCCTTATAACTAATTCTTTGCTCATTTTTTGTGGGGATAATGTCATGGAATATGTAAATTTGTGGAAACATGCATAAGTTATTTTTATAGAACCTCTGTTCTGAAATATATATATTTTAAAAATATTTACATAAAAATGGCTTATGTCTCTATGTACTTATAGTGTGATATCTTTAACACTGGAATTTTCTATGCTATGCGTGAATTCAAACACAGGCAGAGGTATTTTTCTATCGCTAGTATATAATGCTTTCGTACTCTTGTATGTGTTGACGTAGTTTCATTCTCTTCCTAATCTCAGAGAAAAAATATATATATATGCTAACATTATCCAGATTAAGTGAAAAAATTAAAAGAAATCTCTTAATGAAAGGAATGGTTTTCTCCAACTTACATTTTGTATTATGTTTTAGCTCACTGAAATGCTGCCAGCACAGTTATTTTACTTTCATCTGGCAAATCCTAGTTTCACTTACCCCAAATAACTCCACAACTTTTCTCTCTTCCACTTATTTTTTGAACAACATGTTTCCACATTACTCCTTAAAAGCTTAGAAACCATAGGTGGTTATAAATTAAGAATAGCACCTCCTATCCAATTTTATTAGTTTCACAGTTTATATCGAAGGCTATTTCTTTATAAAACTAGAGGGGAAAAAAAAGACTATTTCATGAACAAAATGACAGCATTATAAATTAGAGTCCTAAAATCTGCACTGTTTTCTTCAGACTCAATGTTCTTTTAAGGCAATGATAGCTCCCTAAGGAATGCCCATGTTTATGAGCCCCTGACAATGTTTTTGAAGGGGAAATGCCTCTTTCAGTGATAAAAATGTTATCAACATGTACCTGAGGCAGATCTCAATCAGCTCTAAATAGTTTCTTCACTGACTCTCATTCCATCTGGTTGAAGGACAGTTGGAAGTTCTGTGAGATATATATGGTTGCACATGTAATTGATGTGTTGTCAGTGACTCTGAGATGTCCCATAACTCTTATTCATATTTTCCACTTTGCAGATTCACATTGCATCTCATTTAAATATACATTTTTGAACAGTAAAAGGTAATAATAACAAGTAAAAATTGATGATTTGTTTAGGTAACAAACCAAAAACACTTAGGTTCTTACTTATTTTACCTTTGCATAAGCTGACATTTAAATTTTATTTTGAATTTTTAATGCTATGTGTATCTTTTATTTTACTTCTTTGAGTATTTGTATTAAAATGGTCATTGAAATTATTTTATTTCTTTGTGTGTGTGTTTTTGAATTATGATAAATATATGGATAATATTAACTTTAAATTTTTAATCCAATATGCTCTTATCTAACTTAACTGATAATCAGAACAAGCCAAAATACAATATAGCACAACACAATCAGTATAATAAAATTCATTACTATATAATATTGCATTACTACAGAGCTAGTGATAGAATAATGAAAACCATAATAATAATTGTAACAACAACAATAATGATAAATTAACTTTTAAATAAAAATTTGAACTTTACATCTTTTAAATGACTTGCCACAGTCCTCACCCCTCCCTATTGTCTTTCAAGAGTGCATTTTATTCATTTCATTGCTTTCCTGACCTCTACTGGCTTATGCTCTTCAGCATAACCCTACTAAGCAAGAATCCTATAATGAAGGTAATATGAGTAAGCCCAGTTTTATAAATAAATATAAGCAAATATGGGATACTTTCAGAAGAAAATAAACTGTTCAAAATCACACACTTTGTAAGTGAAGACCTAAGGTTAGAATTTAGAAGTCATTTCTAACCACTCTTCACTATTGCCCCAATTTTAATAACGTTTTAGATGACTGTTTTGATAAATTTTGCTGGCTTTAAAATACAAACTGAAAAATGTGTTTTTGTCATTATATAGTTTCCACTAAAAGTACAAGAAAAAATTGTTTTGAGTGAAAACAAAATGAGAAAAGTATGGTCATTTAAAATTTCAATTCCCTAGAATATTTTATTCATGAAAATATGTTTTTGTGCTACAAGACAAGTCCACTGAAAGCATTTTTTTTTTTTTTTGCGGTACGCGGGCCTCTCACTGTTGTGGCCTCTCCCGTTGTGGAGCACAGGCTCCGGACGCGCAGGCCCAGCGGCCATGGCTCACGGGCCTAGCCACTCCGCGGCATGTGGGATCCTCCCGAACCGGGGCACGAACCCGTGTCCCCTGCATCAGCAGGCGGACTCTCAACCACTGCGCCACCAGGGAAGCCCCGAAAGCATTTTTAAATGTAGATTTCCTTATTCAGTACACCCTTTTGATATGCAATAATTTTCTTTATAGTGCAATGAATGTTAATAATTACATACATAACAATTTGACCAGATGTTTACATTAGATGCAAGGTAATATAAAATAATAAAAAATGTGATAATAACACATTCATACAAAAATAACTTAGAATAAACCACGCTGGTTATTTTATGAATGATAAAGATTTCTTTATGAAGTTACGAAGGGGATGATTGTTTATCTCTCCCTAGCAGTTTCTTAGAAGATGTTAAGCTTTGTTGTCTAAATGATTAAGTTTTACACATAGAGAAATTCAGAAAAAAGCAGGGCAAGAGTACTAGATGAATACTAACATATGTATGTGTATCTCTGTATGTAAGTTTATATTCTACAGTCTTTTCCTTCAAAGCTATTGCTAACATATGACCAAAAATAATTAAAAAACTGAAAACAAATAACAAGAGAAAAAGGCTATGTTAGAAAATTCAAAAGGGCATAAAACAAGATAATATGCAAGTATAACAGCTCCACTTTTATAAATGCCTATTCGGTTAAGCAGAGTGCTTACATCAAACTTTATAAGTTTTCCCCAAACACTACAATTTCCTTTTTGTATAATCAGGCACTATTTACTGATGTGATCCATGTTACAGGTTTTATGCTTGATGTTGAAGAGACAAAGCTGAATAAAACATGACACTCTCCCTCAGAGAGCCTACAATAAAATGAGAGACAAGTATGAACTTATGAAATTATTGTAAATAAAATATGGTGAGTAGAGGTATAAACCAGGTACTATGAAAACACTAAGAGAGGATGTTCACAGAAAGATTCGGCAAGGAATAAGCATCTGAGCTGACTTTTGGGTTTGAGTAGGAGTTTATCGTGTGGGTCAGGGAAGAGAGCAATTTCCAGAGAGACAAAGCAGCATAGACTGAGGAAAACATGAAAAATAAGGTGAGGAGTGACGGACGAGGAGATTTCATTAAGGAGAGCACATTGTGCTTGGAGGAGGAGGGGACGGGCAGAGAAAGGTAAAACTAGACCAGGGCAGAATCAGACTTGGAAGTGCTGTGAGCATGAGCTTTATCTTTAGGTGTTGAAAAGCCAGTAGAGGTTTTAAAAATGGAAGCAACATTACCAGATTTGCTTAAGTAGGAAGAGACCTCTGGGAGCAGTAGTGAAATTCCTGCTTTTCTGCCTTCACGCAAAAGTTGCTTCTTAGCTCACACTTTATATCCTTTGACGGACATTGCTGGCTCAATTGCACCATTTCCAGAAAAGGCAGTAGGAAGATAGAAGGGAGTTTGTGGAGTTTAATGGATGGGAACAATGATATGGATAGAGAATCCTCGTTAGCCCTGCCCTTTTTAAACCTCTGCTAGCTTCCACATCATGCTTTCCCAAGCACTGAGGCAGGCTACTGGCACTCAATCCTGGTCTTCCTCTCCACCCTTAAATAATTCTACCATCCTGGCTAATTTCAATATCCTCATGAGTGACTCAGATACTAACATAGCCTGACAACTCTTCACCTAAAGTCTTTGGAGACCTTCATCCACTCCCTTCTTCAGGGACCACTTCTATGACCATAATAGACCCTGACAGCCCAGGAATAGAAATCAGAGGAGCTTCTCACTGACCAACCCTTTATGACATTTGCTTCTCCTCCTTAAGGAATAATCTCACCGTCCCCACTGATTATTTTCACTTTGATATTTCTCAAGAACATTGCCCTCAAGAGGATGGAATAGCTATATAAATGACAATTAAAATGTAATAAGAAAATACCCTAATAGAAATGATATAAAACTCAGTGGAGGCATTGATGAAAGAAGAACTAAATCTTCCTTTAAGGTCAGGGAAAGCTCCATTACAAAGATTTTGAATTAGAATTTTAGGGACGAGCAGATGTTTGCCAGCTCCACAATTAGAGGAAGAGGTTTCTACATAGAAGGAATAATATGTATAAATCAAAATTATGTAAGAGTGAATGACCTGATGAAGAAATCACAAATATCCCATATTACTAGTCAATATAGTTTAAAAATGTCTGTGGCTGGATACATGCTTACTATACCAAGAGCAAGAGTATGAAGTCATTCAATGCCATGCAAAGAAGCTATAATATTAATCCTGTAGGCTGTCTGAATCCATAGAATAATTTTGAATATGAAATGATTTTACCACTTTTGTATATGACAAAAGTTTCTTTTGGTCCCTAATCTACTTCTTAGACCTTTCCATTAAAGTCTCTTAAGTGCCGTTTAAGTGTAAACTCTCTTAGAAATTTGTCCCATATGCTGATGTCAGAAATCTGAATCTCCAGTCTTAAACTCTACACAGAATTCCAAACTTATTTATCTCATTACCTTCAGAATATCTCCAATAGGATGCTGCATTGAGACATCTCCTTATGTGTCTCTGTGACTTCTGACAATTTCTTGACTTTCTTGACCTTCCACCTTTATTGGTGACAAACTACTTACTAGGTCACACTCAAGTCAAATCTTAGAGATCATACTTTGCTATTTTATTTAACACCCATATTTAATCACTTAACTAAATTAAGTGATTATTATTATCACTATTATCTTTTAAATATCTCTATTTAAAAGAGATATTATCTTTAACTATCTTTTTAAATATCTTTTAAATATGTATTATCTTTTAAATTATTAAAAGATAATATTATCTTTTAAATATCTATTATATTTTATCTTTTAAATATCTTTTAAATATTATCTTTTAAATATCTCTCTGTTCCAACATGTCCTCTGTAACCTCAATTAAACTGCTTATTTTAGGCTTCTATCTTCCTTGACCAGTATCTGCTTTAAATATTTCTAATTATTACTAGTAGGCCCTTAATGAATATTGTAAGATGAATAACAAGCAAAAGATATGAATAGAAATTTAATTAGTACTATCAGCCACTGTAAACTGAAGCCCTAACTTTTTTCCTAGTATGGACTCATTACAAGTAAATGCTTAAAGTAGGTAAGTAAATTGACTGAATTTAGGATGGATGCTAGGAGTAGTACAGTAGAAACAGAAACACCTTTTGCTCTATTCTTGGTTTTAGTAGTTTATGATGATTTAAAATTGTAATTCGAGTTGGAGTATCCATTGACTAAGTATACACTGTCTTAATATGCAAACGATTATATATAGTTATATAGGCATAACTATATATAAACTGTTCAATATATTTTCTATAAAATAATATGCATAGGTAAAAAATTCATACAACTAAAATGTGATTAATTTATTGTGAAAATCTGAAATAAAAACATCAAAAATTCATACTAAACTAACCCACAAAATGTTCAAAGTAAATCTTACCAGTGTGATAGAATGCTAAGAGACAAGTAATAATGCAAGAATAGATCTTTAGCTTGATTTCCTAAAGTCAGTTCTGCCTGATATAAACCAGAGAAATCTTATACATGCCTCTAAAATAATCTAGGAACAGAACACCTTTTCCAGCAACCATATTAGATACGTATTACAGTACTCTGTCCTAAAGAAAATTATGTACAATATTCTGATTTTTTAAAAAATAGCAATGGATCTTTTCTTTTAATATTTATTTATTTGGCTGCGTTGGGACTTAGTTGCGGCATGCAGGATATTTGTTGCAGCATGCGGGATCTAGTTCCCTGACCAGGGATCAAACCCAGGCCCCCTGCACTGGGAGTGCAGAGTCTTAGCCACTAGTCCACTAGGGAAGTCCCTGCATATTCTGATTTTAATCCATAGGAAGAAAAAAAAAATTTAATTACATAAACCTCTGAATATTAAAAGTAGTGGATTAAACAAAACCAAAAAATGAATGTTTTGGATTTCAGATTAAAATACATATGTAATTCTTACTGCCAAATGATAAAAATATTAACAGTGACTATATATATATGGATATATATGTATATTATATATATATATGAAAGCCCCATACATATGTCATAACATTTAATCCTTACAACTGAAGAATTGCCCACATTTTAGTAGAGGGAAAAAGAACTCACACAAGTTAAGTACCTTGTATAAGTTCAAGGTGGTAGCAGATGAAGGATCCCAGATTCAAACTGATGTCTGTCTAACTTCAGAGACAAAGTTCTAAGAGATGACACAAAAAGAGGAAAACACTGATTTCTTAAAATTTGCAGTTACCTATGCATATCATTGAAGATAACTTTTCATCTACCTTATTTTACAAGTTAACCAAGTAAGTGTTATAGGAAGAAAAAGAATTGACTACTTGTCCTGGAAAAGGCCAGAAAGTAAATCATTTTGGCATTGCAGGCTGTACCATTTCTATAGCAACTACTCCATTTTGTTGTATCATGAAAGCAGCCACAAAAAATACATAAACAAATGAGTGTGGTTGTTTTCAATACAATTTCATTTTTGGATATTGACATTTGATTTTCAGATGAGTTTCATGTGTCATGATTTCTTATTCTTTTTTTTCAATGATTTGAAAATGTAAAAATCATCCTCAGCTTGGAGGCTATACAAAAAACAGGTGGTGGGCTTGCATTTGAGCACATGGTCTGCCAATGCCTGAAATAAAGGATTGTTTAGCTTTGCAATATAATATACAAAATATAGAGCTAAAATCATGTAATTTTCAAAACCTATTTTGGATTTTCATCTGTTAAAATTGAAAGAACTAAAATTATCTTTGTAGTTTAGCGCTCATCCTATGTAGGAAAGCAATGAACAGAAATTTTTAGAAAACAGTGGCTCCTGAAATCTAAACATGCTGGGCTCACTGCATTTCTTCATGAATGTGGTTTCTCTTTCTACTCCTCACAACCTCCACTCATCCATCCTGCCAGACATAACTCATACAAACCTCCCATGTCTGTGTCTTCTCTTACTGTTGTGCCCACAAGGGACTTTGTAATCTTTAAAATCACGTTGAAGATAATGTCTTAGGGACACATTTAGCATTTTAATATTTTCTTTCATTTTATATTACAACATATAATTCTTTCCCCAATAACACTCCCAATCCTCTTTAAAAATTTTGTTAGTATAAACAACAAAATTTAGAATCTCAGATCTTAGAACAAGTAGACAGGCATCTCAGGAGTTAAACTGTTTCAGCCTCCTTTGGCCACATACAGCTCTTTTATCCCAATTTCTCTGTTATCTCAATTTCTCTAAAACCCAAATTTATGTGAATTACGTGTGACCACATGGCTAGTGACAGAATGGGGATTACTTCTTGTTTTGACAGTACTTTTTACTTTATTTTTCACTAGTTTTCTCTTTGTGTTTCAGTTTTATAATATTCTTTTTTTTCTTTAACATGTTTAATGGAGTATAATTGCTTTACAATGGTGTGTTAATTTCTGCTTTATAACAAAGTGAATCAGTTATACATATACATATGTTCCCATACCTCTTCCCTCTTGCATCTCCCTCCCTCCCACCCTCCCTATCCCACCCCTCTAGGTGGTCACAAACCACCGAGTTGATCTCCCTGTGCTATGTGGCTGCTTCCCACTAGCTATCTATTTTACGTTTGGTAGCGTATATATGTCCATGCCACTCTCTCACTTTGTCACAGCTTACCCTTCCCCCTCCCCATATTCTCAAGTCCATTCTCTGGTAGGTGTGTGTCTTTATTCCTGTCTTACCCCTAGGTTCTTCATGACATTTTTTTTTCTTAGATTCCATATATATGTATTAGCATACGGTATTTGTCTTTCTCTTTCTTACTTACTTCACTCTGTATGACACACTCTAGGTCCTGCTAACTCATTACAAATAACTCAATTTCGTTTCTTTTTGTGGCTGAGTAATATTCCATTGTATATATGTGCCATATCTTCTTTATCCATTCATCCGATGATGGACACTTAGGTTGTTTCCATCTCCAGGCTATTGTAAATAGAGCTGCAATGAACATTTTGGTACATTACTCTTTTTGAATTATGGTTTTCTCAGGGTATAGGCCCAGTAGTGGGGTTGCTGGGTTATACGGTAGTTCTATTTGTAGTTTTTTAAGGAACCTCCATACTGTTCTCCATAGTGGTGGTACCAATTCACATTCCCACCAGCAGTGCAAGAGTGTTCCCTTTTCTCCACACCCTCTCCAGCATTTATTGTTTCTAGATTTTTTGATGATGGCCATTCTGACCGGTGTTAGATGATATCTCACTGTAGTTTTGATTTGCATTTCTCTAATGATTAATGATGTTGAGAATTCTTTCATGTGTTTGTTGGCAGTCTGTATATCTTCTTCGGAGAAATGTCTATTTAGGTCTTCTGCCCATTTTTGGATTGGGTTGTTTGTTTTTTTTGTTATTGAGCTGCATGACCTGCTTGTAAATTTTGGAGTTTAATCCTTTGTCAGTTGCTTCATTTGCAAGTATTTTCTCCCATTCTGAGGGTTGCCTTTTGGTCTTGTTTATGGTTTCCTTTGCTGTGCAAAAGCTCTGAAGTTTAATTAGGTCCCATTTGTTTATTTTTGTTTTTATTTCCATTTCTCTAGGAGGTGGGTCAAAAAGGATCTTTCTGTGATTTATGTCACAGAGTGTTCTGCCTATGTTTTCCTCTAAGAGTTTGATAGTTTCTGGCCTTACATTTAGGTCTTTAATCCATTTTGTGTTTCTTTTAGTGTATGGTGTTAGGGAGTATTCTAATTTCATTCTTTTACATGTAGCTGTCCTGTTTTACCAGCACCACTTATTGAAGAGGCTATCTTCTCTCCATTGTATATTCTTGCCTCCTTTATCAAAAATAAGGTGACCATATGTGTGTGGCTTTTTCTCTGGGCTTTCTATCCTGTTCCATTGATCTATATTTCTGTTTTTGTGCCAGTACCATACTGTCTTGATTACTGTAGCTTTGTAGTATAGTCTGAAGACAGGGAACCTGATTCCTCCAGCTCCATTTTTCGTTCTCAAGATTGCTTTGGCTATTCGGGGTCTTTTGTGTTTCCACACAAATTGTGAAATTTTTTGTTCTAGTTCTCTGAAAAATGCCAGTGGTAGTTTGATAGGGATTGCATTGAATCTGTAGATTGCTTTGGGTAGTAGAGTCATTTTCACAATGTTGATTCTTCCAATCCAAGAATATGGTATATCTCTCCATCTATTTCTGTCATCTTTAATTTCTATCATCAGTGTCTTATAATTTTCTGCATACAGGTCTCTTTTCCCCCTAGGTAGGTTTATTCCTAGATATTTTTTCTTTTTGTTGCAGTGGTAAATGGGAGTGTTTTCTTGATTTCACTGTCAGATTTTTCATCATTAGTGTATAGAAATGCAAGAGATTTCTGTGCATTAATTTTGTATCCTGCTACTTTACCAAATTCATTGATTAGCTCTAGTAGTTTTCTGCTAGCATCTTTAGGATTCTCTATGTATCATCTGCAAACACTGACAGCTTTACTTCTTCTTTTCCGATTTGGACTCATTTTATTTCCTTTTCTTCTCTGATTGCTGTGGGTAACACTTCCAAAACTATGTTGAATAAGAGTGGTGAGAGTGGGCAACCTTGTCTTGTTCCTGATCTTAGTGGAAATGCTTTCATTTTTTCACCATTGAGGACGATGTTGGCTGTGGGTTTGTCATATATGGCCTTTATTATGTTGAGGAACGTTCCCTCTGTGCCTTCTTTCTGGAGGTTTTTTATCATAAATGGGTGTTGAATTTTGTCAAAAGCTTTCTCTGCATCTATTTAGATGACCATATGGTTTTTCTCCTTCAATTTGTTAATATGGTGTATCACGTTGATTGATTTGCGTATATTGAAGAATCCTTGCATTCCTGGAATAAACCCCACTTGATCATGGTGTATGATCCTCTTAATGTGCTGTTGGATTCTGTTTGCTAGTATTTTGTTGAGGATTTTTGCATCTATGTTCATCAGTGATATTGGCCTGTAGTTTTCTTTCTTTGTGACACCTTTGTCTGGTTTTGGTATCAGAGTGATGGTGGCCTCGTAGAAGGAACTTGGGAGTGTTCCTCCCTCTGCTATATTTTGGAAGAGTTTGAGAAGGATAGGTGTTAGCTCTTCTCTAAATGTTTGATAGAATTCGCCTGTGAAGCCATCTGGTCCTGGGCTTTTGTTTGTTGGAAGATTTTAAATCACATTTTCAATTTCAGTGCTTGTGATTGGTCTGTTCATATTTTCTATTTCTTTCTGATTCAGTCTTGGCAGGTTGTGCATTTCTAAGAATTTGTCCATTTCTTCCAGGTTATCCATTTTATTGGCATAGAGTTGCTTGTAGTAATCTCTCATGATCTTTTGTATTTCTGCAGTGTCAATTGTTACTTCTCCTTTTTCATTTCTAATTCTGTTGATTTGAGTCTTCTCCCTTTTTTTCTTGATGAGTCTGGCTAATGGTTTATCAATATTTTTTATATTCTCAAAGAACCAGCTTTTAGTTTTATTGATCTTTGCTATCGTTTCCTTCATTTCTTTTTCATTTATTTCTGATCTGATCTTTATGATTTCTTTCCTTCTGCTAAATTTGGGGTTTTTTGTTCTTCTTTCTCTAATTGCTTTAGGTGCAAGTTTACGTTGTTTATTCGAGATGTTTCCTGTTTCTTAAGGTAGGATTGTATTGCTATAAACTTCCCTCTTAGAACTGCTTTTGCTGCATCCCATAGGTTTTGGGTCGTCGTGTCTCCATTGTCATTTGTTTCTAGGTATTTTTTGATTTCCTTTTTGATTTCTTCAGTGATCACTTCGTTATTATTAAGTAGTGTATTGTTTAACCTCCATGTATTTGTCTTTTTTTACAGATTTTTTCCTGTAATTGTTATCTACTCTCATAGCGTTGGGGTCAGAAAAGATACTTGATAAAATTTCAATTTTCTTAAATTTACCAAGGCTTGATTTGTGACCCAAGATATGATCTATCCTGGAGAATGTTCCATGAGCACTTGAGAAAAATGTGTATTCTGTTGTTTTTGGATGGAATGTCCTATAAATATCAATTAAGTCCATCTTGTTTAATGTATCATTTAATGCTTGTGTTTCCTTATGTATTTTCATTTTGGATGATCTGTCCATTGGTGAAAGTGGGGTATTAAAGTCCCCTACTATGAATGTATTACACTGATTTCCCCTTTTATGGCTGTTAGTATTTGCCTTATGTATTTAGGCGCTCCTATGTTGGGTGCATAAATATTTACAATTCTTATATCTTCTTCTTGGATTGATCCCTTGATCATTATGTAGTGTCCTTCTTTGTCTCTTCTAATAGTCTTTATTTTAAAGTCTATTTTGTCTGATATGAGAATTGCTACTCCAGCTTTCTTTTGGTTTCCTTTTGCATGGAATATCTTTTTCCATCCCCTCACTTTCAGTCTGTATGTGTCTCTAGGTCTGAGGTGGGTCTCTTGTAGACAGCATATATATGGGTCTTGTTTTTGTATCCATTCAGCCATTCTGTGTCTTTTGGTGGGAGCATTAAATCCATTTACATTTAAGGTAATTATCGATATGTGTGTTCCTATTCCCATTTTCTTAATTGTTTTGGGTTTGTTATTGAATGTCTTTTCCTTCTCGTGTTTCTTGTCTAGAGAAGATCCTTTAGCACTTGTTGTAAAGCTGCTTTGGTGGTGCTGAACTCTCTCAGCTTTTGCTTGTCTGTAAAGGTTTTAATTTCTCCATTAAATCTGAATGAGATCCTTGCTGGGTAGAGTAATCTTGGTTGTAGGTTTTTCTCCTTCATTACTTTAAATATGTCCTGCCAGTCCCTTCTGGCTTGCAGAATTTCTGCTGAAAGATCAGCTGTTAACCTTACGGGGATCCCCTTGTGTTTTATTTGTTGTTTTTCCCTTGCTGCTTTTAATATGTTTTCTTTGCATTTAATTTTTGACCATTTGATTAATATGTGTCTTGGCATGTTTCTCCTTGCATTTATCCTGTATGGGACTCTGTGCTTCCTGGACTTGATTGACTGTTTCCTTTCCCATATTAGGGAAGTTTTCAACTATAATCTCTTCAAATATTTTCTCAGTCCCTTTCTTGACTCTCTGTACTTCCTGGACTTGATTGACAATTTCCTTTCCCATATTAGGGTAGTTTTCAACTATAATCTATTCATATATTTTCTCAGTCAGTCCCTTTCTTTTTTTCTTCTTCTGGGACTCCTATAATTCGAATGTTGGTGCATTTAATGTTGTCCCAGAGGTCTCTGAGACTGTCCTCAGTTCTTTTCATTCTTTTTTCTTTGGTCTGCTCTGCAGTACTTATTTCCACTCTTTTATCTTCTAGGTCACTTATCCGTTCTTCTGCCTCCGTTATTCTGCTATTGATCCCTTCTAGAGTATTTTAAACTTCATTTATTGTGTTGTTCATCGTTGCTTGTTTCATCTTTAGTTCTTCTAGGTCCTTGTTAAATGTTTCTTGCATTTTCTCTATTCTATTTCCAAGATTTTGGATCATCTTTACTATCATTATTCTGAGTTCTTTTTCAGGTATACTGCCTATTTCCTCTTCATTTGTTAGGTTTGGTGGGTTTTTATCTTGCTCCTTCATCTGCTGTGTGTTTTTCTGTCTTCTCATTTTGCTTATCTTACTGTTTGGGGTCTCCTTTTTGCAGGCTGCATGTTCGTAGTTCCCATTGTTTTTGGTGTCTGTCCCCAGTGGCTAAGGATGGTTCAGTGGGTTGTATAGACTTCCTGGTGGAGGGGACTAGTGCCTGTGTTCTGGTGGATGAGGCTGGATCTTGTCTTTCTGGTGGGCAGGTCCACATCTGGTGGTGTGTTTTGGGGTGTCTGTGGACTTATTATGATTTTAAGCAGCCTCTCTGCTAATGGGTGGGGTTGTGTTACTCTCTTGCTAGTAGTTTGGCATATGGTGTCCAGCACTGTAGCTTGCTGGTTGTTGAGTGAAGCTGGGTGTTGGTGTTGAGATGTAGATCTCTGGGAGATTTTCACCATTTGATATTATGTGGATCTGGGAGGTCTCTTGTGGACCAGTGTCCTGTAGTTGGCTCTCCAACCTCAGAGGCACAGCACTGACTCCTGGCTGGAGCACCAAGAGCCTTTCATCCACACGGTCAGAATAAAAGGGAGAAAAATAGAAAGAAAGAGGATAAAAGAAAATAAAATAAAGTAATATAAAATAAAATAAAGTTATTAAAACAAAAAATAATTATTAAGAAAAACATTTTTTTAAAAAGTAAAAAAACAAAAAACGGGCAGATAGAACCCTAGGACAAATGGTGAAAGCAAAGCTATACAGAGAAAATATCATACAGAAGCATACACATACACACTCACAAGAAGAGGAAAAGGGGAAAAGATAATACATCTTGCTCTCAAAGTCCACCTCCTCAATTTGGGATGATTCGTTGTCTATTCATGTATTCCACAGATGCAGGGTACATCAAGTTGATTGTGGAGCTTTAATCTGATGCTCTTGAGGCTGCTGGGAGAGATTTCCCTTTCTCTTCTTTGTTCTCACAGCTCCCAGGGGCTCAGCTTTGGATTTGGCCCCGCCTCTGCATGTAGGTCGCCTGAGGGCGTCTGTTCTTCACTCAGACAGGACGGGGTTAAAGGAGTCATTGATTCGGGGGCTCTGGCTCACTCAGGCTGGGGTGAGGGAGGGGCCCAGAGTGCGGGGCGATCCTGTGGCGGCAGAGGCCGGCGTGACGTTGCACCAGCCTGAGGCACGCCGTGCGTTCTCCCGGAGAAGTTGTCCCTGGATCTCGGGACCCTGGCAGTGGCGGGCTGCACAGGCTCCCCGGAAGGGGAGGTGGGGATAATGACTTGTGCTCACACACAGGCTTCTTGGTGGCGGCAGCAGCATCCTTAGCATCTCATGCCCGTCTCTGGTGTCCGCGCTGTTAGCCGCGGCTTGCGCCCGTCTCTGGAGCTCCTTTAAGCAGCGCTCTTAATCCCCTCTCCTCGCGCACCAGGAAACAAAGAGGGATGAAAAAGTCTCTTGCCTCTTCGGCAGGTCCAGACTTTTCCCCGGACTCCCTCCCGGCTAGCCGTGGTGCACTAACCCCTTCAGGCTGTGTTCACGCCGCCAGCCCCAGTCCTCTTCCAGCGCTCCGACCAAAGCCGGAGCCTCAGCTCCCAGCTCCGCCCGCCCCGGCAGGTGAGCAGACAAGCCTCTCAGCCTGGTGAGTGCCGGTCGGCCCCGATCCTCTAGGCGGGAATCCCTCCGCTTTGCCCTCCGCACCCGTGTTGCTGCACTCTCCCCCGCAGCTCCGAAGCTTTCCCCCTCCGCCACCCACAGTCTCCGCCCGCGAAGAGGCTTCCTAGTGTGTGGGAACCTTTCCTCGTTCACGACTCCCTCCCACAGGTGCAGGTCCCGTCCCTATCCTTTTGTCTCTGTTTATTCTTGTTTCTTTTGCCCTACCCAGGTACGTGGGGAGTTTCTTGCCTTTTGGGAGGTCTGAGGTCTTCTGCCAGCATTCAGTAGGTGTTCTGTAGGTGTTGTTCCACGTGTAGATGTATTTCTGGTGTATCTGTGGGGAGGAAGGTGATCTCCGCGTCTTACTCTTCCGCCATCTTCCCCCTCTCCCCCCACCCAGTTTTGTAATTTTCTATTGATACACGTTGAAGCTCACTGATTCTGTCATTGCCCATGTCCAGTCTATTGATGAGCCAATCAAAGACATTATTCATTTTTGTCAGAGCTTTGGATTTCTACCATTTCCTTTTGATTATTTTTTTTAGTTTCCATCTCTCCTCTCATATTTCCCATCTCTTCTTGTATGTTGTCTATTTTCCCATTAAAGCCTTGATGCAGTTATTTTAAATTCCTGTCCTGATGATTCCAAAATCCAAGTCATAGCTGAATCTGGTTCTGATGCTTACTTTGTCTTCTCAGACTGTGTTTCTCTTGGCTTTTAACATGCCTTAATTTTTCATGAAAGGCAGGCATGATGTCTCAGGTAACAGAAACTGAGGTAAAAGATCTTCAGTATAAGTCTTTATGTTAATCTGGCTAGAAATTGAGCTGTTTGTAATGTTTGCTGCAGCTGTAGGATGCCAGATGCTTCAAATTCCTCTAGTGTTTCATGGGAGACATTAGATCCTATGCCTAACAGATTATTCAGCTATTATCTACTGACATTAGACTGGAGTCCTGCTGATGTGATGAGGTGGGTGAGGTAAGAGGATGCAATCTATAATGTTATGATTAATTATTAGTATTTTAGTGGCTGGAGTTAGCTAAATACCATTCCGCCTAGGTAGAATGAGATTCTGTTAAAGTCTTTTTTTCTTCTGGAGAACGATCTCAGCATATTTCAGAATGGGTGCTTTCACTTCCTTCTGTCAGATCCAAGAGAGGATTTTTCTTGGCTTTTCACCATGAGTACCTGGTGGGTTTCCCTGAGGTAACATGTACAAAAGTGTTGGGCTCTCACCGTAAGGCTAAGGCCTCCAGGGGTTTCTGACTCTCCCATTAGTCCACGCTCAACCTCCAGCAATTTGTCAAAATTATCACTTAAGGGTTTCTAACAGTATCAATTCCCATAATTTCTGCTTTAAGTAAGCAGATCTCAATTTGGAATGTATATATTCACCTGCCTCTCCAGATTTTGGGTGGTTAGTCCTGCAACTTAAATTCTCTCTTGGGTTTAAGAAGAGACATACATTAATTTTCAGTTTGTTCAGATGTTTTCTTGCTGTAAGGATGAAAATGATAACTCCTGAGCTCTTCTTGGAAATAAAACAGGAAGTCTCATATTCTTAATTTGAATAATACCTTTTGATATATTTTTCTCATTAGAATAAACATCTTACTTTCATGTACTAACTTTATATTTGCATAATTTTACTTCTACACTCTATGCAGATAAAATTCATTTAACTCAATCACTACATATTCTAAGATTATAGGAGTAAATTTCATCAATAAAAAAACAGTTTTTAAAACTAATTATACTGGTAGCAACTGCTTTAAACTAGATTAAAAGAGTTGCTTAAAGCCTACCCTTTGAAATTTGGCTGCCCATAAAAGAGTATCTAGAAATATAAAGGATTTGAGTAGTATTGGGATAGGCCTGTGAATACTGAGCTATTCAGAAGAATTTGATATGAAACAAAGTGGTTCAGAAGAGTCTCATATGGCTTACTGTCAATGGCAGCATCTGCCAATAGAATACCTACAAATATCTTAAATTGTCATTTATTCTAGGTTTAGTGGTAGACAGTAGGTATCAAGAAGTAGTATCTGCAGTCTGTAAAATAGAATCATAATATGGGTGATGTTCCTTGGCATAAATCTAAGAAGGCAAAGAACTCCAATTTCTCATTTTTAAATGTTAAGCTGGATAATACATAAAGAAAATTTATTTGTGTACTGTAAGACTTTTCCTTGTCTCACTTGGAGGTCCAGAGTCCTCTTTGGGAATCTGTAGTTTGACAGACTTCATATTGAGTAATTTTTGCTATTAGAACTTTTTGGTTCAGTTGTATTTTCCATATTATAATCTATCCAATTTATTCCCTGAAAAGTATATTACTATTAATTACAAATTAAAATGGAAAATGGAGGAAGAAAAATCAAGGACAATTTTTAATTTAGGATCTGGGGGCCAAATAGTTTAAATGTCTTTGACTATTTATTATATACTAGTATCTCTTTTAAGATTATCAGTGAAATGATTTTAATGACGTGCTCTTTACAAGTCCATTATATAATAACATAGACCTTTCATTAATGGTAAAAATGATGGAACCAAAGTAAATAGAGAATATTTCTAGAGGTCTTCCCTTTTTCAAAGCTCAAGATGTAATGTCCTGGTGTTGGTAAAAGAGATGATTTACTTTTTGTGAGTGGAACTCAAAATTGATTAAGACAAATGTGAGAACTAAAACCATAAACTCTTAGAAGAAAATACAGGGAAAAAGCTCCTTGACATTGATATTGGCAATAATTTTATGGATATGACAGCAAAAGCATAACAACAAAAGCAGAAATAAAACTGAAAAGGTTCTGCAAGCAAAAGAAACAATAAAAAAAATGAAAAGGCAACCTATGGAATGAGAGAAAATATCTATAAGCCACATATCTGATAAGGGGTTAATATCCAAAATATATAAGTAACACAGAAAACTCAGTAATAACAATAATAATAATAGGCAAAGAACCTAAATAGATATTTTCCAAAGAATATATTCAACTGGGAACAGATACATGAAAAGGTGCGCAACATCACTAATTATCAGAGAAAACCACAGTGAGATATCACCTCATGCCTGTTAGAATAGCTATTATCAAAAAGACAAGAGGTGACAAGTGCTGGCAAGGATGTGGAGAAGAGGGACCACTTGTACACTGCTGGTGGGAATGTAAATTGGTACAGCCACCAATAGAGGGTCCTCAAAAAATTAAAAATAGATATGTTCCAGCAATTCCACTTCTGGGTATGTATCCAAAGGAAATAAAAGCACTGTCTTAAAAGGAAATCTTCACCCCCATGTTCACTGCAGCATTATTTACAATAGCCAAGACATGAAAGCAACCTAAGTGCCCATCAATGGATGAATGGATACAGAAAATGTGGTATATATAAAACGGAATATTATTGAGCCATGAAAAGAAAGAAATCCATTTACAAAAACAAAGGTGAAACTTTGAGGGTATTACATTGAGTGAAATGTGTCAGACAGAGAAAAACAAATACTATATGATCTCAGTTGTATGTGGAACAGAAAAACAAACACAGGAACAGAGAACAGATCGGTGACTGCCAGGGACAGGGGGTGTGGGTGAGGGAAATGATTGAAGATACTCAAAGGGTACAAATTTCCAGTGATAAGATGAATACATTTTAGGGATGTGATATATGGCATAACAGTGCAGTACTGTGTACTTGAAAGTTGCTAAATACATCTTAAAAGTTCTTATTACACACACACACACACACACACAAATGTAACTATGTGAAGTGATAGACATGTCAACTAACTTTATTTTGGTAACCATTTTGCAATATATAGCTATGTAAAATCACACCTTAAACTTACACAATACGTCAGTTACATCCTAATAAATTTGGAATTTGTTTTTTAAAGGGGTAGTTTAGTTATGTGGGATTTATATCACAGAAAGGAAGAGAAAAATGGTTAGACATTAAAGAAGCATTCTAGGTGAAAATTAGATAGCAGATTGAGCCCATATGTTTTTTGCTCTTTAGTGTGACATATAAACAAGAGACACTCTATCACTTAACAATTAAGAAGTTTACAGTTGTCTGCAATAGTATTCCTGAGAGAAAAACATTTTAAGTCAGATTTGCAGATAGCAATAAACTTGAATTGGTAGAGTTAGATACACAGAATTAGTGAGACCAAACTTTGAGTTGAGGGGAATTACTTGAGAATAGGCACAGATAATTAGGGTTGAGCAATCATGTTGGACAAGACTACTGATCAAACTAGGGTAGGACATAATATTAATGAATAAAGGGCTTCCCTGGTGGCGCAGTGGTTGAGAGTCCGCCTGCTGATGCAGGGGACACGGGTTCGTGCCCTGTCCGGGAAGATCCCACATGCCGTGGAGCAGCTGGGCCCGTGAGCCATGGCCGCTAAGCCTGCGCGTCCGGAGCCTGTGCTCTGCAACGGGAGAGGCCACAACAGTGAGAGGCCCACATACCACAAAAAAATATATATATGTATATATTAGTGAATAAAGAGAGGTAATTTAGTTGGGGTGAATTTACTGTGTAAGGAACAAGATGACCGTTCAGATATTAAACGTAATAGATGAAGAACTAGAAAGAAATATCGAACACTTACTTCTAATTATTTGCCTAGCACTTTATAGTACATATAATACATGTAATATGATTTCTAAAATCAAATTGACTCTTAATTCTTCAACATAATTGGAACAGAATATAAAGCTCAAAAACATTCACAAATGTACAGTAAAATAATTTGTGACAAAGTCGATATTGCAGTACAGCAGGCAAAGGATACATTTTCAATCAATGAGGCTTTATCAACTGGCTATCCACTTTTTTAAAGGTATGAATTTTTATCTCTCACTCCATAGATAAAAAACAAGTTCAGATGGATTGTAGATTTACATATGAAAAGTAAAATAATAAAGTTTCCAGAATGTAGCAGATAAGAATATCTATAATTATGGAGTACGTAGATATTGTTAAAATGATGCAGTCAGTAATTAAAGGAAAAATAATAAATTTTACTACATTAATGGCAAGAACATCTTTTCATCAAAAATTACCAGTACAAAAGTGAAAAGGCAACCCATATTGTGGGAGAAGATATTTCTAACACATAAATCTGATGAAGATTTCACAATATTTAAACAACTATTCTAAATAAATATGTGGAAACTTCTTCTAAATAGATAAGAAAAAGGTCACCCTAGATAAGAAAAAAAATGAGGAAAAAACTCAAACAAGCACTTCACAACAGAAGATAGCTAAATGGCCAATAAGCATTAGAAAATGTTCACAACTTCATTAGTTGCCTGGGAAAAGAAACACCTAAAATTAAAAACTAAAACTGACACCACCTCATATTCAGTAGAATATGTAAGATAGGAAAGACTAAAATGTCAAGTACTGGCAGGTATGGGGAGCAAATCAAACTCATATATTCCTTGTTGGGGAGTAATTTTGTATAAGTGCTTTGGCAAACAGTTTAGCTGAATCTACTAAAACTAAATTCACTAAACCCTTGACCCAGCAATTGTGCTCCATAGTATATATGAAATAGAAATGTGTCCCAAAGTTCACCAAATATAGATATGACTTTTACAGAACTATTAAAAGTAGCCAAATATTGGAAATGACAAAAATATTCCTCAACATTGGATTGCATAGTTATGCTATAGCATACTCATTCAATGAATGAGTAAACTATACAGCAGTGAGTGAAAAAATTACAATTACATGCAATGACATGGATGAATTTCACAAATAAAATGTTGAGCAAACTAAAACAGTCACAAAAGAGCATGCTGCATAATTCCATTTATCTAAAGTAGCAGAGTGAGAGAGAGAACAAAACATATGTAGGGTGACAGTTAAGTTAGTGGCTATCTTTGGTGGACTGTAGGCTTGGATGGAGACAGGGGGCTTCTGGTTTGGTCTGTGTTCTATTTTTTTAATCTGATTTCTGTTTACATGGATGTATTTACAGGGCAAATTCATCAAACTCCATAGTTATGATGTGTGTACTTATTCTATATGTGTATTTTACTTGAATAAAAATTTTAAAAAGGCACGGCCACGGACATAAGCGCCCAGGATTGCTGATAGAAACTCTTGTTTTACAAGTTCTGTAATCCATGATTTCTTTTTTCTTTTTCTTTTAAAATTTAAATCTCTCAAAGACAAATTTCGCTTGCCATTTTAGTTAAAATAAATGAGTTTGAGGTCATATCTGTCCAAGATTAATCATATGAAAAGGAGGTATTCCAGAGAACAGATAATTTAGGGTATATTTGAAGGGTAGTGAGTAGACTGGTATGATTAACTCAGGTGTTCCAGAAAGAAATGATGCAAGTGATGAAGTAATAAAAAAGGAAACATAATTTGGTTTCAAGTGATGAAAATGGAAAGGTAATTTAGATTCAAGTAATTGAGATCTTTGAATGTTATGCTAAAGAATCTGGCTGTATTTTGTAGATAATGAGGCACACAGAAGCTTTCTGAAAAGGAAAATGACAGAATGTTACCTGTTTTTATGAAGATAACTCAGATGACAGTGTGAAAAACCGATTAAAAAGATTGGAATCCAGTGACCTGGAGATTAATTGGATAGATATTGCAACAGATAAATCAGATGATGAATATCTGAACCAGATATTTACAAGAAGAAACTTTAAAAGAGAAAGGCAGAGAATTTTTTAAAATGTAGTAGTAAGAGAATTAACAGAATTTAGCAGGTGATTAGATACGGGAAATGGGAATGAAATGCTTGAAGTTAACTTTAGTATTTCTAATTGGTGAAAAAAGCAAGTAAAGAATTTCATTAGCAGAAACAATAAATAGAAAAGAACACCTTTAAAGAGAAGCTAATGAATTCATCTTAGACCATTGCAGTCTAGTATAATGGAGGTTGGTATAATGCCAGTTTGAACTAGCAATGAAGAGCTGGGGTTTAGAAGGCAGGTTTGGATGAAGATGTGAATTTGGTAGTTTTGGCCAAATGTCATCTTTGAAACCATATAAATGATTTCCCAGAATCTACCTGTCAGATTGACTATTACCATTGTCTCTTATTGTGTTGATATAATTTTGTCTTAGCCAACTTTATGTGTATGTTTCTGAACTCTCCATATGAAAGCAATATTTCATATTTATTTGTATATTCTTCCACATGACCCTACAAAGTGCTGATCCCAGAGTGGTCATTGACGACTAATTTTTTGGTGATTTGACCTTTTGGGTATCTGGCAGTCTCATGCTTCTATATTCATTCTGAATTTTATAACTTTCAAATATTAATACTATCAAATGTATCACTCAGCTCCTCAAATATATAACAGAACAACCTACATTATATAATTTATTTTTATAATGGCAAATATGTTTCAACAATAGCTTTGAAAAATTAATTAGATCCTATAGTCAAATAAAATCTGGTTACCATCAATACTAGGGATACTGGTTAATTTTTGCCTTCATTATTCTCCACATAGATTATTGCATTAGCCTCCAGCTCTGTCTCTCTTTCTTCAGTCTGATTCTACATTTCCTTTTTCACTCTGTAGCCAATAATCTCTCTGTCTATAATTTGGACTCCTGCTTCAGGGTAGCTTTTAAGAATTTTCGCCAGACATTCTTCTTGTAATCATTCCATATCAGTGCACTTTCTGTGGAATCCTACTTATTAGGATTTACTGAATCAGTTGCAAAACAAAAATCATGACCTTAATTCAGGGAGAAATTAGTTAGGGTTATATTAGTTAGGGTTCTCTAGAGAAATAGAACTAATAAAATATAGATCGATAGATAGATGTATATATATATGTGTGTGTGTATATATATATATATATATATATATATATATATGAAGAGATTTATTATAAGAAACTGGCTCACACAATTATGGAGGCTGACAAGTCCCATGATTGCCATCTGCAAGCTGGATACCCAGGAAAGTCAGTGGTGTAATTCAAACTGAGTTCAAAGGCCTGATAACTGGGAACAAACAAGGACAGGAGATCAATGTCCCAGCTCAAGCAGTCAGGCAAAAAAGGATGAAATTCTTCCTTTCTCCACCTTTTTCTTCTATTGAGGCCTTCAACAGATTGCATGGTGTCCGCCCACATTGTGGAGGGTAAACTGCTTTACTGAGTCCACTCATTCAAATGCTAATTTCATCCAGAAACACCCTTACAGACATAGTCAGAAATAATGTTTAGCCAAATATCTGGGCACCTGGGATCCAGTCAAGTTGACATAAAATTAACCACTGTAGTGACTGTGTTCCAGGAGCACATTATTAGGGATATTGTTTTATTATATGGAAATCCTATTTTCTCATGATTGTCAGATAATGTACTAATCCTTTTCCCAGAATAGAGGCTTACCCTTTAAAATTAAACATTTAATGTGACCTTGGTTTTACCATTTTAGTGGAAATCTTTCCAAAATAGATTATACATGTTCTTGCCTTTTAAATAACATGTACTGAATTTAATTTTAACTTTCATGGAATGACTCAGGACCTTTGTTAACAGCATCTGTTGACTCTAACTTCAAAATTGTCAGTATCTACCTCTTCATATCACCCTTACCAGTACCACTCTGGCCCACACAAATGCTGTACCTACTTACAATTTCTTCTGCTCTGAATAATACTTTAATACATTTCCTAAATTTTGCCACTCAAAACTACACGCACACACACACACACACACACATAAACAGAAAGACTTCTAATTTACTGCTTCTAATGTGCTACAAACTCAAATAGCAGCTAAAGAATCCACATGGAAATGATGTCTAAAATTAGCATGCATAGGTTCTGAATAGCAGCCTGAAGGGCTTCCTTTAAGGAAATTGTATAATATTCTGCACGTGATTGAATGGCATAAGTTTATTGCTTTCATGTTTTTAACCGTTCTAAATATTTGACATTACTGGAATAGTTATCTCAACGTAAGTGAGGAATTATTTTCTATGGCATATAAGTGGCACTGATGAAAACTCTCAATATAAAGGGTAGCAAGAAAAAGAGACTCATGTGTTGGTGATTTAGTTTTCGAGTTAAATTGTTTCCATTTCCTTTTTAAAAAGTAAGCTTGTTGAACCATTGAAGAATAAACCTGAAGTGCAATCCAAAGCATTTAGCAGATTCCCAATGATTTAAACAATGGAATTGAGAAAATAACAACAACAACAAAAAAAAAAACCATAATGGAAAATGTATATCTTATCCTGAAGTATCAGAATCAATCCTGTTTAGAAAGGTAAAAACTGAATTTTAAGACATTTGGAAATGGCTCTTCTCATGATGAACATTTTCACCTCATGCCTACATAACAGTATTAAATATCAAAATTAGATTAGTCATCTTCTTTTCACTGGAACTCTAATAAAGAGTTAACAACGCCGGGCTTCCCTGGTGGCGCAGTGGTTGAGAGTCCGCCTGCCGATGCAGGGGACACGGGTTCGTGCCCTGGTTCGGGAAGATCCCACATGCCACGGAGCGGCTGGGCCCATGAGCCATGGCCGCTGAGCCTGCGCGTCCGGAGCCTGTGCTCCGCAGCGAGAGAGGCCACAGCAGTGAGAGCCCCGTGTACCGAAAAAAAAAAAGAGTTAACAACGCCAAATGAGAACCATAATTTGTTGCATGGTTTAGTGTAGGCAACATTTTATTATTCCAACTTATAATAATAATGGTGATCCATCATGTTCACATAACTCCAACATTCAAAAGAAAATCTCTAAATATAGGTGATACAGGTATTTAGAAACTCCTTCAATAGCTATAGAAGTAAAGACATATGGTAACTTAACATACTATTAATTGAACAGAGATTAACAGTACTGTGTATGCATTGCTTGACTTGTTAACTTAATTAGTCTAATTTACTGCAACTCATTTAGATTGCTTTATAATAGGGAAACCAAGATTATAGCTAGTGGATTGAGCCAAAGAAACATTTCATTATATTGGATTCTGAGATAGAGGTACAGTTTTAGATTGTAAGACTAACTAGTGGGGCATTTTCATGTATAATGTTTGGTACTAAATGATGCAGTGACAATTATAATCCATGAGTAAAAATTAGGTCTCTGCAATAGCCATATGATATCAATCCATTGAGCTATTATAGAGGAACTTCATTTATATATCACTCACTCTTCAGAGTAATTTATGGTAAGATGAAATGAAATTTATCTTCAGCTCATCTGAAGAGACTGAATAGCTGAAAGTCTGAGAAAATATCATTTTTTTCAGAGTATACCCATACTGGGGCATAATTCATCATTGGAGATAGGCTCTCCTACTTAGAGGTTATGACATAAGTCATATCCAAGATACAAAAATTAAATGCTATTCCTTGCTGGTATTTTCATACTAAAGCTTGACTATTAAGAAACTAGTAGGACCAAGTGTTTTTTTTCTATAAAGAAGATGATGAACCTTACAAAATAGAGATGACAGCTTCCAATTGTTTCTACCTATCAATCAGTGTGACATTAAAATAATGGAAACCCTATGGAATCCTCATCAAAATAATGCTGAATTAAGAATGTGTTCAGGGACTTCACTGATGGCACAGTGGTTAAGAATCCGCCTGCCAATGCAGGGGACATGGGCTCGAGCCCTGGTCCGGGAAGATCCCACATGCCACGGAGCAACTAAGCCCGTGTACCATTGGATCTGTGCTCTAGAGCCCACAAGTCACAACTACTGAGCCCGTGTGCCACAACTACTGAAGCCCACACGCCTAGAACCCATGCTCTGCAGCAGGAGAAGCCACTGCAATAAGAAGCCGGTGCACGGGAAGGAAAGTAGCCCCCACTCACCGCAACTAGAGAAAGCCCGCACGCAGCAACGAAGACCCAACGCAGCCAAAAATAAATCAATTTATATATATATATATATAAAGAATGTGTGCAGAATTCCCTATATGATAGAGAGACCTCTAAGAACATGACTTTGCAGGATGAAGAAAAATGCTGTCAGATTCTTACAAGGCTAGGTGACCTTAAACCCCTCATATAAATACATGTGCTCAGTGCTGGTTAGATGGGCATTTCTTCTATTGTGAATATTTTAAAAAAATCAAAACTCAAACCATGATTGTTTCCTATATCTTCCTCATCATCATAGTCAGCATTTCTTTCATGTATGTGTCAGGTCCTTTTTTATATACGTAACAACTTAATATGTATTAACTCCATGACTCTTTATAATAACCTTATAAAATAAATATAATCCTTATCCTCATTTTGATAAAGATCACGAGGCATAAAGAAGTTAAGTAGCATGTTCAATATCGCACATCTAATAAATGGTGGAGTTGAATTTTCAATACAAGCAGCTGTTTAATTGCTGGAAAAGACCCAGATTTAGTATATCTCATAAATGAGCAAGAGTAAATTCAGAAACTTCTAAATTTACAACATATTTTTACATATTTATTAACATGGCACTAGTGTTAAATTTAATGGTTATTTCTTAAAATATACATTACAAATATAACAAAGTAAGTTGTTTGCAAAATAATGCCACCGTTTTGTATTCTATTTTGTGTATTTCCTCCTTTTATAACTAATCATTTGAATTTAACTTCAGTGATGCCATATTTTTCCATGTTGTCACTCTTTTTTCATTCTTCATTTAACTTAATCAATAGCATAGTATATTGCTGTCATTTCTAGTTTTCCACCCAAAAGTCTTTTACTAGGACACACACACCACAGTTGGGGCCTTTTATTTCAGTATTTCGCTCTAAATTTATTTAAATTTGGCAACACATTTAAAAAAATATTTTAAAGACTTTATTTTTAGAGCAGTCTCAGGTTCAGAGGAAAATTGAGAGGAAGGTATAAAGATTTCTCATTTACTCCCTACCTCTCCCCCAACAAACATGGCCTTACCCATTATTAACATCCCACACCAGAAGGTACATTTATTATCAATGGATGAAGCAACCTTGACACATCATAATCACCCAAAGTCCATAGTTTACTTAGGATTAACTCTTGGTATTGTACATTCTGTGGGTTTGGATAAATGCATAATGACATGCATCCATCATTATAGTATCATGCGAATATTTTCACTGCCCCCAAATCATCTGTGCTCCACCTTTTCATCCATCCCCTCTGAACCCCAAACAACTGCTGATCTTTTTACTGTCTCCACAGTTTTACCTTTTCTAGAAAGTCATATAGTTGGAATTATACAGTATGTAGCCTTTTCAGATTACCTTCTTTCACTTTGTAATATGCAGTTAAGATTCCTCCATGTGCTTTCATGGCTCAGTAGCTCATTTCCTTTAAGCACTGAATAATTCCTTTGTTTGAATGTACTGCAGTTTATCTATTTATCTACTGAAGGACTCCTTCGTTGCTAAAAAGTTTTGACAATTATAAACAAAGCTGCTTTAAACATCTGTGTGCAGGTTTTGGTGGGGACGTAAGTTTGAGACTGGTTTGGGAAAATACCAAGTAGCATTATTACTGGATCCTATTGTTAAGAGTATGTTTGGTTTTGTAAGAAACCACTAAACTGTATTACAAAGTGGCTGTACAATTTTGCATTCCCATCAGCAATGAATGAGAGTTCCTGTTGCCCCACATCCTTGTCAGTGTTTGGTGTTGTCAGTGTTTTAGATGTTGGCCATAAATGTGTAGTGGGATCTCACTGTTGTTTTTATTTGCATTTCCTGATAACGTTTAATGTGGAGCATCTGTACATAGGCTTATTTGCCATCTGTACATTTTCTTTGGTAAGATCTGTTAAGGTCTTTGGTTCATTTTTTGAATCAGGTTATATGTTTTCTTATTTTGAGTTTTAAGAATTCTTTGCATGTTTTGGATAATACTCCTTTATTACATGTATCTTTTGAGAATATTTTCTCACAGTCTGTGGCTTGTCTTCTCATTTCCTTGACATTGTCTTTCACAGACCAGAAGCTTTTAACTTTAATGAAGTCTGGCTTATCCATTCTTTCTTTCATGGATCATGCCTTTGGTGTTATAGCTAAACATTTATCACCATACCCAAGACCATCTAGGTTTTCTCCTATGGCATCTTCTCAGAGTTTTATAGTTTTGTGTTTTACATTTAGGTCTATGATCCATTTTGAGTTAAATTTTATGAAGGATATAGGGTCTGTGTCTATATTCACATGGATGTAATAGTTGGTCCAGCACCATTTATTGAAAATACGATCTTTACTACTTTGTCAAAGATCAGCTAACTATATTTATGTGGGCCTATTTCTGGGATTTCTGTTCTGTTCCATTGATCTATTAGTTGATATTTTCACCAATACCACACTGTCTAGATTACTGTGTCTTTAGAGTAAGTCTTGATATTGGGTAGTGTCAGTCCTCCAACATTTTCTCCTTCAACATTGTATTGGCTATTCTGGATCTTGCCTCTTACACAAACTTTAGAATCAGTTTGTCAATATCCACAAAATAATTTTCTGACATTTTGGCTGAGATTTAACTCAATCTATAGATCAATCTGGGAAATGCTGACATGTTGACAATATTGAGTCTATTGATCTTTTGAAAGAATCAGCTTTTGGTTTTGTTGATTTTCTCTATTGATTTTCTATTTTTTCTTTCCTTAATTTCTGCTCTAAATTTTATTATTTCTTTTCTTGTGGTTACTTTGGATTTGATTTTCTCTTTTTTTTCAAGCTTCATTATGTGAAAACTGAGATTATTATTTCAGACCTTTTTTTCTTTATAGTATATGTGTTCAATGCTATAAATGTCCCTCTAAGCAATGCTTTCACTGCAACCCACAAATTTTGATAAGTTGTGTTTTCATTTTTCTTTTGTTCCAAATATTTTTAAATTTCTTCTTTCACCCATGTGTTATTTAGAGGCATGTCATTTAATTTCTATGTATTTGGGGATTTTCTGGTTATCTTTCTGAATATTGATTTCTAGTTTAAATCCACTATGGTTTAAGAGTAGATATTGTATGACTTCTATTCTTTTAAATTTGCTAAAGCATGTTGTGTGGTTTTGAATGTGGTCTGTCTTGGCAAAGTGAGCTTGATAAGAATGTGTATTCTGCTGTTGTTAGATGAAGTATTTACATTTTTTAGATTTTTTAATGAAAAAAATCAAGCATATAGAAAAGTAGGAAGTAAGATATAATAGCCCCCTATTTAAGCATGCTCAACTGCAATGGTTATCAACCTTTGGCCTATTGTTTTCTTCTGTACACCATCCACTTCCCTCCACCATAAGATATTTTTATTCATACCCAAGACATCATTTCATTCCATCCACAACTTGCAAAACCAGTGGTAACATTTTTCAAGAATTTATTTTGGCTATTAAGTAATAATTTATTTCAGATACCCTTCTGTCTAGCTCTTATAGGAATATAAATTAAAAATGAAAGCACATGTATCTGGGAATTATCACCTTTGTACATTTCACAATGTTACTTATTTTCACTATTCCCCAACTTACTTATCTGTAACATGAGAAAAGTTTTATAAACCTCACAATTTCTTATAAAGATAAAATGGCAAAAGGTGTATGTATGTTATACAAACAGCTGACTCAATTTAACATGAATTTGAAGTGAAGGGGATGATTAATAAATAGAGAATAGTATTTTATGCTTCTTTTCTATATATTATAAAAACACAGTCAGAGTACATAGAAATTAAAGAGCTTGTTCATGGATGACTTAATGCAGAAGTTAAAAAATTACTAAGGAACTACCCAAGTCAAATTTTCCAAGAAGGTTATATAAACGATTATAGTGCTAGATTTATATTTAAATATTTTATAAACATTTTGTCACCATAGAGATTTCAAGGTTATTGTTTTGCCTTTCGTTTTTACTTTTGCATATTGTAACAATTTTTAGAGACAGTCAAAAAACAATCTGGATTGTATGCTGCAATTTTCAGTATCTTAGTAAAAACTTTGTTGTCTACAAACAGCATAAGCTTATCACAAAATAGGATTCATCTATCATGTCAACTTTGCCATTTGAAATTTAATTTATTATAAAGAAATGAATTAAAACTAGAGTGTTCAAAGTATTAAATAAGATAAAAATGAAGAGCCGTAAAGGTAAATTAGAAATAATATTTGGAAAAATATTTAGATTTCTGTTTTTTGGGGGTCATTAATTTTTGTGACATTAAAAACATTTAAATTTGTTTGTTTAGCACAAAAATCCATCTGTAGTCCTCAACATATTTTCTTTAGAGTTAAGAGTATATAAATATATTTCCTTATAAATTTTATAGTTTTCCTTAAAACATATATATCATAAAGCATATATATGGATCCCATTAATACAGAATAGCTTTTTAGTATCAAAATGCATTTTAATATAAATATTACATCAGATTTAACCAATTTGTTATGGGATAATGATGTAAGGAATGATATTATTTGCTGGTAGCATTTTGTAGTTCAAGAATCAGAGAAAGAGTATTCTCAATAACATATATAGAGAAATTATATTTAGTAGGAATACATCTGTAAGAAAAAAAAATATGTAGAAATAAATTTTGAGGTCATTCAATAAGTAATGTTGATTTTCAAAGTGTATGATAATTCTAATTTTTACCTGAGATAGCAAGTCTCAAATGTAAACATAGTCACTACCTTTGTGATATTAGGTTGGTGCCTGTAACACAAGGAGCTAATGATAGAGATTTAGAAATCTGTGTCAAAAAATCCAACATGCCTTTTAGATTCTGTCGTAGTCAATTTTCATGAGCTCAAATAATCACCAAACCAAAGTTAAATTCTATAAAAGCCCTGGTGGCATCAAGATCTACCAAGGTCCCTTTACATATGATTTATGTGACTTAAAAATTAAGCCTAAATGTAAAACAGAATCATGAAACAAGGGGTGGCCCAGAGCTTTTTTGTGCAAGAGTAGAATTATGATGCCTCAAGAAACAATTCTGCTCTGCAAGATGTGCACATTGCATTAATAGCTTCAAAATGTTTCTAATAAGTTGAAATAGCATAATTATTATAAGTAAATTGAATTGAAAATAAAGCTTTAAACAGTTTACTATTACAATAAAATTGGAAGAAAATATGGACTGTATCTACCACGTCTGACAATGTGACAGTTTTTTGTGCTCATAGTTTTCTTGCAAACGACGTTGAAAACATTATACTATATTATAGTATAATAACAATATTATACCATAAGTTTTGGATATACAGAAGGGTAGAACATTGAGTATTTGATATTAGAAAGCATATTTACAGGTGACCTTGAGGTGATAAATCATTTTAACACTTAAATTCTCTTGAGCGATTTTATTTCTTTTTACTTGTATTCAATAAAAATAATAATCACCGTGTCTTCTAATTTGTTACCACACAAAGCATAAAGTATTGCCGTGTTGGGAAATTGTTTGATTTTAACTTAAAAGGAAGGCTTCTTTTTAAAAAATTGATTTCTGGGTCATGATAAATGATGCCTGCACAATTATTTGATCACTCAAAAAATGTGTAGCTAAATCAGTTCATGGTACATATAAATACTGGAACAAAATTTTGTAACAAGTGTTCTTTATCAAATTTATTACAATACATATTCGGGCTTAAGCAAAAAAAGAAATTTAAAATTTGACTTTTATTTTAGTAGAAGGTAGCAGTCATATTTTTTAAAATACCTGTTAAGTATAAATTAATCCAGTTGTAGAGATAAAATTATTATAGTCATTCATCGAATCAACAAATATTTATTGCATAAAATTTATTTCACTTCTGTGCTTGATACCGGGCTGGGTATGGGAGGCAACCAATATTGAGAACAACAAGATCCCTTTTCTGATGGAGCTTACTTTCCAGATTGTACTCTTGGTAACTCCTTTTGCCTCTGGATCAATTCAAAATGACAATATCTTCCCTCTTAAGAGTGAGGAGAATGAGGCAAAAACTCCATCATTGCTCTAATGAGAGGCCATTATGATGGCAGCACACAAAATCAGATTTATTTTTTTAATTTTTTTTTTTGCGGTACGTGGGACCCTCACCTCTGTGGCCTCTCCCGCTGTGGAGCACAGGCTCCGGACGCGCAGGCTCAGTGGCCATGGCTCATGGGCCCAGCCGCTCCGTGGGATCTTCGCGGACCGGGGCACGAACCCGTGTCCCCTAGCATCGGCAGGTGGACTCTCAACCACTGCGCTACCAGGGAAGCCCAGTCATAAGCATTTTTAAGCTTCTTAACCTTTGACAGGAAGCAGACTAACATATAGCATAATGTTACTTTGAAAGAGTTTATGAAGCATATGGAATCCTTTTATATTTGCAGACAATTAAGGATTTAAACATGGATTAAGCCATACAATCAAGGAGTTTGTATGTAGATTATTCAGTCTCAGCACCCTACCAAATTATTTGAATGCAGTGTTGCTATTTCACCAAAAGATTATTATAGGAACAGCCTTTAAAACCCATTCCTTTATTTGCTCTAAGGAGTTATTCTGTTATCCAAAATATTGACATTTCTCAGTTTCTTCTATATGAAAACCTACATTGAAAATATGCACTTATATTCAGTACTTCTGAAAAAAAATTGGTTTTCTTAAGGAAACTATAGTTACCTCCCCATATTATAAAGTAACTCCCAATATAGTAACTTACTTTCAGAATTTGGCCGCCCACTCATGGATGTTTAAAAATATCCTGCACCGGGCTTCCCTGGTGGCGCAGTGGTTGAGAGTCTGCCTGCCAATGCAGGGGACGCGGGTTCATGCCCCGGTCCGGGAAGATCCCACATACCGCAGAGTGGCTGGGCGCGTGAGCCATGGCCGCTGAGCCTGCACGTCCGGAGCCTGTGCTCCACAACGGGAGAAGCCACAACAGTGAGAGGACCACGTACCGCAAAAAAAAAAAACAAAAAATCCTGCACCCAGTGGACCTACTTATAAATGGAAGTAGACTATTGAATGGTAAGTTATGTTTGATTAACAGGACAGAGCATAAGACGTGGTGATTAATAACATAAAAGTACATATTTTTGAATTATGCTTTTCTTACTAGAAGAGTGTAGAAAGAGAAAACATCACAGGAATTCTATGAGTTTGACGTGCCATGAGTAATTTCGCAAATGTGGAATACACCTTACCTATAATCATGCCTTTATAAACTAGGAAAAGTGTTATTACCCATTTTGTTTCAGATACCATAACGCTCAGGAGCAAATGTGTAACCAAATTAAAATGACTGAAAACCTTACAGTCCTGATGGCCTTTTCCAAATTGAATTCTCCCTAAGAATACGTCTATATCTAAATTTTGTTATTGTGTATATTTCCTGTATAAACTACCTTAAATCCTTTGTGAAACCAAACATGCTATTAATTAATTCCTTAATTCTGTGCAGCTGCACTGTGCCAGGCCCTCTGCCAGATGCTAGAAATACAAAGAAAAACATGACGCAGTCCCTTTTTTCAAGAAGTTGAAAATGTAGCCAAAGCAGCTCCCATTTTCATGGCACTTTGGAATATAGCGAGTTCTTCCATATCATCATATTTGATATACACACATGGGAAATTTTAAAAGTGCACTAGAAGTATATTTACTCTTCCTGGGCACTGAACTGCAACAATTATTTTGTTCAATAATAGATCCACTGGGAAGATGTAGCTAATGTGTGAAAGTTCAAATCTGAATAGATGTGTTATCCTAGGAAAATAAAATTTTGGTGAAGCTGCCTTTGATTCTGTGTTGTGTCATTGGATTTTGATCTTCATGAAACAAAATGCTTTCATCATGATCAAAATCTGAAAATCTCATATTTATATAAATAACGCCAATTGTATACTACTTCTGCATAGCCTCAGAAAAGGCAGTGACATGACCTCAAATAGAACAGAATGCCAAGAATCTAGAGGCAAAGATTAGAGTAAAACTTGATACCATATTAACAAAAGCCTCTAATTTGTTTATATTTCTGTGCTTAGACATTTTAAACATGTAAAGCAAAGTAATTTAATAACCATTTACTAAATAATAGTGATATATATAGTATAATTATTCATTTTTTATTTTATTATGCAAAATAAGCAATAAGCTACGACTATTTACACATTCTATTGATATACACGGCTTTGTGTTTTAGTTGGTTGTAATTTGAAATTAGATTTTCAGACAAGGCTGTTTATTCTCCCATTGTTTCTCCCCCCTCCTCTTCACCCCATTGGTGAGGGAGAGAGTCCAGCTCAAAGGTACTGGGGTCGGCCCAGCGTACAACTCCTGACACTGGGCAATTGAGATTGACAGCAGGACAAGCACAGTGCAGCAAACCATTTGCCAGAGGCATGTGTCCTGATACTAGTTGTAATAAGCCTCAGATGAATGAGCCTCAGATGAAAAAAAAAAATGTCTTCAATCTCTCCCATAGATTGGGAGAGCATTTCAACATGTCTGTTGACTGACATGTTTGCAGATGTTTAAGTGCTGTGAGCAGAACTATAATTTATGGAAATAAGATTTTGCGTCCGGTTGATTTACCTTAGAAACATCCTATTGAAATAGGACATTTGATTTTGATTTTTCAAGATCACCTCAGAGACAAACTGTTTTATGTTATCTTCTAATGCTATTGACATATTTTATATGCTGGTGGTGACTATTTCAGCAAGTCTTCCTTCAGCAGTATCATGAATTGTAAATATGTTATTAAACTAGTAGTAAACTCTGTGGGAATAGATCACACATTTTCAGTGAGGGCAATATCACCCACAAAGGGAAAAAGTTGGCTTGGAGCAGCAGAATATTAGATATTACAATGGTTTGTAAACCTCCGAAGGGCCATAGCACATATATGATATACAGTATATTTCTTGTATGAAATTTTATGGGTGGAAGATTAGGGGGAAAAAAAGTCTCTAAAAGGCTCTTGGCATGGGAAGTGATAAGTAGAAAATATAAAAAGTTTGAGAAACAATGGTATGAACCCAGTTATTTATGATTTGAAGACATAAAAATGGTTTACATAGAGTTAATTGATCAAGCAAAAGGCAAAACTTGGCTAAGCTGGTAAAATTGCAAATGAAATAGTAGTAATGCTGCAGTAAATAATCATCTTCTAGAGAGTTTTCTCATGGTGTTCTTTTAATATAAGAGAACTTAAAACAATTACAGTTATGAAAATTTTAAATATGCTATTATCACTACTTATTTTTAGATTAGTTTAGAAGAAATAGATAAAAAGATTAAAAGTAAGAGCAAAATTACTGGGTTTTGATGTTTTATGTTTTAATTTATTATTTCCAATTTCAGAAAGGGTGGAATATTTGAGAATAATTAAGAAATATTTTCAAATTCAAATTAGTAAAAAAAAATTGTGGAAGAGTATATTAAAATAGTACATCTCAAACACAGTATTAAAGATGAAAAGCATTAGAGTGTAAGGAAATTTGTATTGTGTATTTGTTTTTATTATTGTTTCTACTTAATTTTTAAATCAAAGTAACAATATTTGCAATTTGTGGTAGCCATGTTTTTCAATGACAAGTATTTTTATGAAGGTTGTATGCTAACAAATAAAAATTCAAAGAAGTGAATTTCATAAGCATTACAAATAAGCTACTCGATAAACTAAATTCAACTAGATTCAAGTACTATGAGGTCAATTACGACGACATGTGAAAATGGCCTTGTATAGAGGCATTTTAGAAAGTTACTGTAAAATAAACTTTTGCTAAATCCCCCCCCCTTAATTAAAACCTATTATACGAAAAAACTTCATTTAAGAAAAACAACAAGTAACTGTATGAGGTTTAGAATGAAAATCTGGTACCCATTTAACACAATTGTTCTTTTTTGTTTTTTTGTTTTTTTTGCGGTACGCGGGCCTCTCACTGTTGTGGCCTCTCCCGTTGCGGAGCACAGGCTCCGGACGCGCAGGCCCAGTGGCCATGGCTCGAGGGCCCAGCCGCTCCGCGGCACGTGGGATCTTACCGGACCCGTGTCCCCTGCCTCGGCAGACGGACTCAACCACTGCGCCACCAGGGAAGACCCCACAATTGTTTTTAACATAGCTGTTAAACTAGTGAATTTCCTTTATTAGTATTAGATGTTATTCAAAAGCTTTCATTATATTTGAAATATCCCATGCATATATTCCATATATTTTCTAGTCCAGTCAATGGGGTTTTTTAGGTTGACAATTTCAAGCTGTGCCATATTAGAAAAAGGAAGAATATGTAAAAAAAAAAAAGACAGACAAAAATATGAATTGTTCATTAATATGTATGGAGAATCTTATGTTCTCAAAAATAAGCTATTTTTTCAGAATGTTCCATGCAGAATTACCTCTTGAATAACATCATTGTGAGGTCAAGTTTCAAAATAAACCCTGTGGTGGGGAAGATGTTCAATTGCTGTGTGCCCTGAGCATCATAATTCCTAAACCTAAAAGCCAGTCTAAGATAACAATTAATTTTAAAAGTTCTAAGTATAAAAGTTGATATGGATCCCCTTACATTTTGACAAGGAAAATAGAAAAATTAATTCTCAGACTACATGTGCAGAGTTTAACAATAGGAGACGTACACTGTTTTTCAAAAAGCCCTTGACGATTGTACTAAGGGTTTACATCATATCAGGCCTTCAGAGTCCCTTACATCCCTTACAACTCTGTAAAAATTGGTACTTAACCGAATATAACCAAAATTTTTTTCAATTCTCTCTCCTTCCTTGGTTTCTAGAATTTTTCCTTAAAATACTAATTATTTAGTTAATTTTCTAACATTCAACTGTTCAAGCTTATGTACACTTATTTCAACAACAACAATAACCACCAAGAGCTTAAGTATGCTGTGCCCTTTTATTCTTATCACAGATATGAATGCTGCCCAAGTTACACCTACTGTGGAGCAGGAGATCTGTTACTTGTACAGCTCCAGGCATGAATGATTTATGTCCAAATACTAGCTATAGGAACAGGCTAACTAGAATCTGTGAATTGAAAATTTGTGGGGTTTTTATCCCACTTTTAAATCTATCTAGAGTATACTGGCTAGTACCCTATTTATGTCATTTAATTTACAGATTTCCAAGGGGAGAAATGGCTTCTTTGTTGGGTTGACCATATTTATTGTATGGATCAGGACACTTGGGAAAGTGAAGTTGTGCACTGTGTATATTTACTACTGGAAAAAGCAGCATAAACCAGGACTTTTCTAGGAAAACCAGAATGTTATGTTCACTTTACTCACATTTCAGATCCGTCAGATTTCCTGATTTATTCACACAGAAATAGACATTTAGAGAGAGAAAACTGAGTAGCTCCCAAAGTCTCTGGAAAAGCCAACCACGTTGGGTAGATGGACAGAAACAAAAGTGGCCCCACTGTCAGAGTCCGTTGAAGTCTTGCCACCGCGTGGCATCCTGTGCTGAGGATGGTGTTGTCAGTGTTCTGACCAGCAGCACAACAGTTTGCATCAACCCCACCCTCAGCAGGGGATCCTGAACACAGGTTCCCTATCAGAGCTGTGCCGCATATCCTCCTTGCTGCCAGTACTACCACTGCTAGTGGAAATCCTTCTGTTTCTCTTTCCACATGTCACTAGGTCTAATTTCAAAATCCAGACATGTGAGTCTAATAGGCCAGGCCAAGTCAAACAGTCTGCTAGAGCCACCATGAGATCTGGGAAAATGGAGGGCTAAAGTTTTTATCGTTGATGATGGTAAGTGTAGGTTATCTCCCAACAAGACTTAAAAGAAACTGACCAGTGTTACGAATTAAGAGTCCCCCATAAACACAGTGTACAGAAAACTATGATTTTCTGAGTTTGATGCCAAAGTCCTCGATATGTTCAAAGCTCCAGGTTACTGCTCATGTGAGATAATGCTTTTTCACAGCCCAATAGTTACCATAAATGTAAGAGCTGACAATTCCAACTGATTAGAAAATGACATGTTTTCTACTTTAACAGATAGTATTTAATCTTTTTCCTTGGGTAATTCAAAGTGCCCGGTAGGATTTCCATTTTTCATAGTGTTGAAATAAAAGTTACTTGCTAGTACATAGTGCTTGTGCAGAAATCTAAAAGAAATGGTGTGGAACTTTCTCACCAGCTGGTTAGATATTAGCCATCCACAAGATGTGATTTAATGGCCATCGCAAAAAGCCATCTACCTCTATTAAATACATCACTCTACCTGGCCTCCAAGAGTGCATGTGATTTGGAGATTTATTCCTCCTCTTCAAGATACTGCAGACAAGAATGAAAATGCAAATGGTGACATTGGCCATCGTACATTTTTGTATTCTGGTATCTTACACAGGGTAGGTATTATATGACATATTAAACGATGCTTGCAGTGTATGAATGTTTGTGTGTGGCTTCTGTGGACACGTAAAGATAAATAAATAAATGATATTAAAATCTACCTTTCTTGAAAACTATTGAAACAGAGTATGGGTGTAATACATTTTAAAATTGTTGCATTATCTTCACGTCACATGAACGCTCTCAAAAAAGAGAGTCAAATTTTGGCCTGAAATAAGACCCAAGGAAGACATAGTAATGTACATGACAAAGATAATAATATAGCTAGTACACAGAGAGATTTTTTAGTATGAGATATTTTTATTAATAAAAGAAGTAAGGAAGACAATTTAGCCTCTTTAAAAACTTGCCTCATCCCCCAAAAGACAAATGCAATAACGAATAATATTTTTTTATGCATTTTAAAAAAGTCCAGTCAGTAAGGTGAAGAGGTAAACTCACCGGGTCTTTAGATTTTCTGATTTTCAAATCTTTTATATTCACAACAGTTAATTTCACAATCTATTTCCTCTTGCAAAAGTAACAGTTCATCCCTATCATTAGCATCATCACACATTTATTGGTTGTCAACCAGGTGCATGGTACTGTACTAACTCCTAAGGGATGTACAAAATGTAGGTTAGAAACTCATTTTTTGGAGAAGAAAAATAATTTTATAAATATATGCATGATAACACAGGAGAAAACATATCAAGTGCACATAATGCATAGAAAACGTGGAACTTAAAAGTCTACATAGATTGTGTCTCTTTCCCAAGTTCCTAGTTTGTGAATTAATCCTGTCTCTGAGCTTTCTAACTCCTGTGATCTGCCCCCACTCAATTTATCACTAACTCACATATCAGCTTATTTCACTGTTGGTCTATGTACATCACACCACATAATGGGCCCAGTACTCTGCTAGGTGACAGATATAAAAAGATAAAAGGATTTGATCTCTGCCCTCAAGAATGTCACACTCTAGTGAGAAATCAAAGCTTCAAACAAATAATTTTTTAAAAACACAATTTAGTAGTTATTCTATTGATGGTATTAAGGTGAAAGGGATTGAGATGCATAGGTGGCTTGGTATGGAAAGGACTCACCGAAGTGATGTTAAGTAAAAGTTATATCTTAAAAGTTGAATAGGAATGAAGAAGGCAAACGATGTACTCAATAAATAATTAGAAATTGAAATGAATTTGCTCAAGTAATAAGGTCAGCGTTGGCTTCACTTTAAAAGTACTGAACTAGTGGGAAATATTTTAAATGATAAATACTATTGGTAGGGATTTAGGGGAATGGCAAATTTCATCTACTGCTCATGGAGTATAAATTGGCAAAAATTTTGTGTAGGCAATTTGTCAATTTGTATACCATTTTTCCTACACTTTGACCTGGGAATTCAACTGCTAGGGATCTGTAATAAGAAGATAGATAATGGTGTTTACAGTGACCTATGTACAAGCTTGTTCTTTGCAGCATTGTGAGAGCAAAATTTTTAAAAAGAACTAAATCTCCAACAATGTGGAATTAGTTCAATGATTATTTTATGTCATGCAAAGAAGGAATTCAGCCCCTAACATAATATAGTAATGGGTGTTTATTAACATTGAGCATTTTCACAAATAAGTGTTAAGTGCAAAAAGTGTATTACAAAATATATGGTTGTATGTTCACAGATTAATTTCTGAGTGCTGAAACTCTGTGATTTTAATTTTGTTCTTTCAATATTTTCCAAAACCTAAACAAGTAATATGTATTTCTTTATCTTAAAAATTATAATACATACTTTGTAGGAAACAAAAACAGAGCTCTTTTTCTGTATGTGATTATCTGCATGGTCTTGTAGGATATTTTTTAGAGTAGAATAAGTTCTTAACAGCATATACTTAAGTGCCAATTAATATAATAAACAACTGTACAAATATATATCCTTATTTCAGTATAGTATAGTGTAGTATAGTAAAAGGAATAAACTAAGATTTTCTTACATATAAATTTATAGTTTTGATCAATATTCTTCTCAATAAGTCCAAAACAGTGACTCATATGAGTTTTATTAGACAAATGGACTTAATGAGAAAATAGGTTCCACTCCAAGATGGTTGAACTTAAGACACAAAGCAGTATAAATTTAAAGCGATATGAACATGAGAAAATGATACTTCAGGACACAAAGTAAAAACGGGAAAGGTATTTTGATATGTTCTACTGAGTTTGCTGTTTATTTGATGATAAGTAAAGTAGGTACATTATGAAAATCAACTTACTATAAAAGAAATATTTTTACAAAATAATGCCATTTGTAGCAATATGGATGGACATAGGGATTGTAATACTGAGTGAAGTAAGTCAGACACAGAAAGACACAGATCATATGATATTGCTTATATGTGGAATATAAAAAAAGAGGGTACAAATGAACTTATTTACAAAACAGAAGTAGAGTCACAGATGTAGAAAACAAACTTATGGTTACCAGGGGAAAAGTCAGGGCAGGGATAAATTGGGAGATTGGGATTGACATATACACACTACTATATGTAAAATAGATAACTAATAAGAACCTGCTGTATAGCACAGGGAACTCTACTCAATACTCTGTAATGGCCTATAGAGGAAAATAATCTAAAAAAAAAATAAGAGTGGATATATGTATATGTATAACTGATGCACTTTGCTGTACACCTGAACCTAACACAACATTGTAAATCAACTATACTCCAATAAAATTTTTTAAAAAAGGAAGTTGGAAGATTAAAAATAAGAAATATTCTTTTAAAATTTTATTGTTTTGCCTTTTAGAAGTCATCTAATGTGATAATTATCTTGGCATTCTATTCCTAGAATGTTATTTGCAATCTACAAAAAGAAAATGGGGGAAATGGTATATTCAACACATATTAGTTTACAGGTATAATTGATTCATGTTCTTGTCTCTTAGTTTACAGTTGCTATCAGAAGGAAGAATTCCAACAACTCCTTTATCTTATGAAACATAGGAAAGCATAGTAGTAGATTAAACTCAGAACTAGTGAATTCTATTCTACAGTGGCTGTTACATTTACTCTTGGCTTCAAGCCCTAGTGAATAGGCAGACACATGAACAAAATATCCTAAATCCAAATGTGAAAAGTGTAAGGAGTCAAGACACTAGAGCTTTTGTGAAATTATTTTTTAAAAGTGTTGGATTTGGAAAAAAAGAATTTGAAGAGAACAAAAAATCCACAAACTCCAATGATTTAATTTACTAGTAAGGAAACTGATCCAGGGAGAGCTTAATCAAGGTAACAGCCTTGCATATTTAGAATAAATAGGGATTTAGGACTGAGAGTAAAAGTTTGGCTCATGAGATTATAGCTCTGCTCTCTTTGGAAAAGTCAACAGATATTATTTAATCTTGGTGTATAACTCAATATTCCTCAATTTCTGTTTCCATATTTATAAAATAGGATAATTGTATCACTATACACCAACAAGTTATCAGTATTTCTCTCTGGAATAAAAAGTAGTGTGGATGAGGAAAGACTGAAGATGAACTTCTTATATATAATTTTGTATTTCTTAAAAATATATTAATTTTATAATTAAAAATCAAAATTGAATACTTTAAAAATTATTGTGAGTATTAAATACTGAAGAATAAAAAGATATAAGAATTAATGTTTGCTATAAATTCTACTTTTTCATCTTAAATATGCAGGGAACATATAGAAATATGTGGAAATTTTATGTCATTTGCAAAAAATAGATTATTAACTGATGACCTCTTTCTTAATCTGAATGACTTTGTGATATTTACATGTTACTTGTGTCACTTGAGAGATGAACCTGTTTGAGGAAGAATAAGAAAAAATGAACATTTAACGATGCAGTTGAAATACTTCTGGCCATAGCATAAAAATGAAACTACAGCCCCGAGCAAATATTATCAATTCTCATCATCATCTGGAGTGTCCTTTATCTCTGGCTCCTGAGATCATCTGTTATAAGAGGCAAAGCAATTGAAGTAGTTCACTTGACCTCAAATAGATATAGTAGAACCCTTTTAAGAAGAGTGCATGCCTAAGAAATGTTCCCCTAAGGTGTTAGAAAAGTTTAGGTCACATACACATTCCCATATTTTTTTTTACTTCCCACCAAGAAATGTACGGCTGTACTTGAAGAGTTAGCCTTTGGAGGGGTAGGTATAGTTTTCTAAGCTGCTTTATTCCTCTGAAATGTACTTATTATCAAAATAATTACTTTAAGAAGACTTTTGTTAACAAGGGTGCATCTTCCATAGAACTATACGTGTGTGACAATTTTTTGCTTACAAATTGGTAGTGGATATCTTCATAGAGGTAATACAACCTTAATATTTTCTTCTGAGGTTTGGCTGTTCATCTAGGCAATACCACATCCTTTTTTTACAGTGCAGAGATAATAAACTATTTGAAGATGGTAGAAAAAATTTTTGTAACGTATTGAAATAGGAAAATCCTGTCCATAAATTTTCTAATGTGATTGGCTTTGAGAGGAAAGAAGCAATCAGGAGAGAAAGATACAGCGTTTAATGGGTGGGAGTGGGGGGATGAAATCTTAATATCAATTGCTTGTTACTCCAATTCTGTTAATTTAAAGTCAGCTTCAATACATTCTTTGGGTCTCTTCACATAAAGTATTTATTCAGCAAGTTGAATAAATAAATAACTAATTAAGCTTAAAGGTGTGATTTTAGATGATTACCATCAATATTTTTCTTCCTAAGCAGCCAGCATTTTTCTGTCTCTCCTTCAGTCTTGCCACATACACTGCATGAGTCTGCCCTCCTCTCTCAGTGTGGTTTCTGGGGCCAAGAAGTTTCAGATCTGAGTCCTATTACAAAGAAACAGAAATATCCTTCCCCCCAGTTTAACTCCTCCTCCACATGCGCAGTTCTCAACTACATAGCATTATTTTCGTGAAACGGTTTCAAATGGATTAAGCTCTCTTCCCTCTTCCTGCATGTGGTAATAGGTTAAATTAAATAAGAACAGGATTGGTTTTAAAAGTGTAATAGGTTGTCTGAAAAAGACCTTTCAATCTCTGTCTCTCTGTCTCTCTGTCTCTTTGTCTCTGTCTCTGTCTCTGTCTCTCTCTCTCTCACACACACACATGCACACGTGCACGCACACCCCATTCTGAGCTGAACCCTCATCCATGACCCTCCACTGAATTTCACCAGAAGATGACAACACAACATTTGATTATATGAAAATATTATATATAGATAAGAAATCTGCCCCTCCCCAGTAATAAGCTTCTGGACCTGGAATAAGAAATCTCCTCTACATTTCCCTGAATCTTCCCAACCCCATTCCTCCCCCTAAATCTTTCACTCTTTAACCTTTTCCAAATACACAATCCTTGAATATTTGATCTTTTATGCAGCTTATTATCAGGCCTGTAACAACTGTCCAACTTGTGTAAGACCTAATTAAAAGGGAAACTGATGTGAACATATGATCTCTGCTTAGACTGAAGAAAGGACCAAACAACATTTTTTTTAAGTCCTGTAAATTCCAAACACTAAAATAATGCACACAATTTTTAGAAGTATTGATGGAAAAGGTGTTGACTCTAAGTCAGCAAAACAGCCTTCCAGAGCAGCTGCATTGTCACATTCTCTCCCATCCCAGATGTTAGCAGAACTTGGTTTTTATAAGCTCCATCCAAGTTTGAAGAACCCAGCAATTACTTCCCTGGGAAAAGCCTGAGCACTGTGCTCTGGCAGCACCATTGAGCCGGCAAAGAGAAACTGGTCACTACCTGTAGATAAGGTTCTCACAGAGCCTTAGGGATTAGAGATTTCTATCTCCCCCTAGCAAAATGCAACTGGTTATTTATTTGTATGCATTTTAAATTCGTCCAAACGGATGCAGAAACTTCGTGTGTATGAGAGTGTGAGGGTGAGCCTGTGTGCGTGCGTGTGTGTGTGTGTGTGGTGTGCACACAGGAGTCTGCCAGTGGGTTTTTAAGAGCGCTCACGAATCATACTGGGATTTTTCCCTGCCCCCTCCCTCCTTTTCCGGTTCCCAGTGAAGGATTTCGGGTCTGGAATCAAAGACGAAAGCGTGCACTGTGTTTTCACCCTGCAGACTTAAGTAACATTCAAGAAATATCATCAGAGAAACCTAATTCTCAATGACCAAATTGACTAAAATTCTATACCAAGTTTTAAAAAGTATTTGCCTAAATTACATACCTAGCAGCAAAAAAATTCATACCCAATTGTATAAAATATATATGATATGCATATATGTTCCAACTAGCTACTTTCAAACATGTTAAAAAGGAAACAAACCAAAAAAAGGTTTCAAAGACATCAAATAGCATAAAACATTGTACTGCAGAGACAGAAGAAATGCATTTAAAGCACCGATGAAAATGGCGTGCAGTATAATTACCTCAAATTGCTGTTCGCTTGACACCCTGACACTAATTTTATTCAAGCCATCGGGAAATAAATGTTTTAAAAGCACTCTTTCCAAACGCTGGAGCTAGTGGGTGCTGTGAGGTCGTTAAGGAAAGGAAAGGGTAAAGTTTCCAGCACGCAAAAAGAATTAAACAATCCTTTTAAAATAAACGTCTATGTGGATCGACATCCTTTAATGCCCACATTTTTAACGCTTGCCCTGTACGTGGATTGACTTTTTTTTCCTTCAGCATTCCCTCACCAGATGGATTTTTGCTCCTGCAGATCAGCAGAGGGTGTCAGATCTTTCAGAGTGCACCAGGCTGGAACGAGCAGAGCTTCTTAGCAACTCTCTTCTTCCCCCCTCCCCATTCTCACGCTCTCTCCCTCCCTCAGACAACTCGCCCCCCCCCCCTCCGCCCCCTCCACGTAATTCCGAAAGAGCAGAAGAAAGAGAAGGAGAACAAGAAAAGAAGAGCTAGTAACCGAGAGTCGGAGACCAGAAAAAAAAAGCTGAAGAGAAGCGAAGGGGAGGAAAGAGAAACGATGGACAGCCACAAAACGCAGCGATTGCGGAAATTTTCCAGCGCCATTGGTTCGGCAGCGTGAGTCCTCCGGTCGGGCGTGATTTCAGCACCGGGAGGGGGCTGGACAGCTCCTCAGGGGGACTCCTGGGCAACCCGCAGCCACAGCAAGAACTCCATCAGCAGCCTCAACAGAAGCCGCCGAAAACCCTGCTTTGTATCAGAGGCAAGGTCAGTCCGATGCACAGCCATGCACAGGCAGTGTGCCTGTACTACGCTGCAAACCCTCTGCTTGTTTCTCTAACATGCACTTGCTTCTAATTACTAGCATTGTTCCCTTTCTGGTTAGTGAGGAACACTAGACGAGATTCTGTAAGGGTGTATTTTTAATTTATATGTATATATTTAACTTCTTTTTCGTTATTTTTAAAGGGTTGAGGGGGAGTGGGGTTATTTTTTCTACTTTTTTTTTTTTTTTTTTTTTTTGGTTGGCTTGCACTACGTGCCTGGATAGTTTGTAGATATAATTATTGACTGGCGCCTGGGTTGTTGCAGTGCGGGGGGGTTAGGGAGGAAGGAATCCACCCCCACCCCCCCAAACCCTTTTCTTCTCCTTCCCTGGGCTCGGACATTGGAGCACTAAATGAACTTGAATTGTGTCTGTGGAGAGCAGGATGGTCGCTGTTACTTTGTGATGAGATCGGGGATGAATTGCTCGCTTTAAAAATGCTGCTTTGGATTCTGTTGCTGGAGACGTCTCTTTGTTTTGCCGCTGGAAACGTTACAGGGGACGTTTGCAAAGAGAAGATCTGTTCCTGCAATGAGATAGAAGGGGACCTACACGTAGACTGTGAAAAAAAGGGCTTTACGAGTCTTCAGCGTTTCACCGCCCCGACTTCCCAGTTTTACCATCTATTTCTGCATGGCAATTCCCTCACTCGACTTTTCCCTAATGAGTTCGCTAACTTTTACAATGCGGTTAGTCTGCACATGGAAAATAATGGCTTGCATGAAATCGTTCCTGGGGCTTTTCTGGGGCTGCAGCTGGTGAAAAGGTTGCACATCAATAACAACAAGATCAAATCTTTTCGAAAGCAGACTTTCCTGGGGCTGGACGATCTGGAATACCTCCAGGCTGATTTTAATTTATTACGGGATATAGACCCGGGGGCCTTCCAGGACTTGAACAAGCTGGAGGTACTCATTTTAAACGACAATCTCATCAGCACCCTACCTGCCAATGTGTTCCAATATGTGCCCATCACTCACCTCGACCTCCGGGGAAACAGGCTGAAAACGCTGCCCTACGAGGAGGTCTTGGAGCAAATCCCTGGCATTGCCGAGATCCTGCTAGAGGATAACCCATGGGACTGCACTTGTGATCTGCTCTCCCTGAAAGAATGGCTCGAAAACATTCCCAAAAATGCCCTGATCGGCCGAGTAGTCTGCGAAGCCCCCACCAGACTGCAGGGCAAAGACCTCAATGAAACCACTGAACAGGACTTGTGTCCTTTGAAAAACAGAGTGGATTCTAGTCTCCCGGCTCCCCCTGCCCAAGAAGAGACCTTCGCTCCTGGCCCCCTGCCAACTCCTTTCAAGACAAATGGGCAAGAAGATCATGCCACCCCAGGGTCGGGTCCAAACGGAGGTACAAAGATCCCAGGCAACTGGCAGATCAAAATCAGACCCACGGCAGCGATAGCTACCGGCAGCGCCAGAAACAAACCCCCAGCCAACGGCTTGCCCTGCCCTGGGGGCTGCAGCTGCGACCACATCCCAGGGTCGGGTTTAAAGATGAACTGCAACAACCGGAACGTGAGCAGCTTGGCTGATTTGAAGCCCAAGCTTTCCAACGTGCAGGAGCTTTTCCTGCGAGATAACAAGATCCATAGCATCCGAAAATCGCACTTTGTGGATTACAAGAATCTCATTCTGTTGGATCTGGGCAACAATAACATTGCCACCGTAGAGAACAACACTTTTAAGAATCTTTTGGACCTCAGGTGGTTGTATATGGATAGTAACTACCTTGACACGCTGTCCCGGGAGAAATTCGCCGGGCTGCAAAACCTTGAGTACCTGAACGTGGAGTACAACGCCATCCAGCTCATCCTTCCTGGCACCTTCAATGCCATGCCCAAACTGAGGATCCTCATTCTCAACAACAACTTGCTGAGGTCCCTGCCCGTGGACGTGTTTGCTGGGGTCTCGCTCTCTAAACTCAGCTTGCACAACAATTACTTCATGTACCTTCCGGTGGCAGGGGTGCTGGACCAGTTAACCGCCATCATCCAGATAGACCTGCACGGAAACCCTTGGGAGTGTTCCTGCACCATTGTGCCTTTCAAGCAGTGGGCAGAACGCCTGGGTTCCGAAGTGCTGATGAGCGACCTCAAGTGCGAGACGCCAGTGAACTTCTTTAGGAAGGATTTCATGCTCCTCTCCAATGACGAGATCTGCCCCCAGCTGTACGCGAGGATCTCGCCCACGTTAACTTCGCACAGTAAAAACAGCACTGGGTTGGCGGAGACCGGGACACACTCCAACTCCTACTTAGACACCAGCAGGGTGTCCATCTCCGTGTTGGTCCCGGGACTGCTGCTGGTGTTTGTCACCTCCGCCTTCACTGTGGTGGGCATGCTCGTGTTTATCCTGAGGAATCGAAAGCGGTCTAAGAGAAGGGACGCCAACTCCTCAGCGTCCGAAATTAATTCCCTACAGACAGTCTGTGACTCTTCCTACTGGCACAATGGGCCTTACAACGCAGATGGGGCCCACAGGGTGTATGACTGTGGCTCCCACTCGCTCTCAGACTAAGACCCCCAGCCCGGCTAAAGCAGAGGAGGGGGGATGGAGATGCCTCCAGCCTCCCCCCACTCCGCCGGCATCCCCGGGGATCAGGGGAGCCCAGACCCAGGTCCAGGGCGCCCCAGGGCTTGATGGACATAATAAATAAATAACTATGAACTCGCTCAACTGAGAGGGTCTGACCCCTTAGCTCCCTCTGGAAACAAAGAGCAGACTGTGGCGAGCTGGGAGAGCCTGCCAAATCGCTCTTTGCTGCAGCCCCTTTTGACAAAGCCCCAGCAGGGGCCCTGCTCGGAGACCAGACAGTGCCCTTCCCCTCGGGAGAGGGGCTGGTACCGTGGTCCTACACATATATACATATACCCACATCTATATAGAGAGATAGGTATCTATTTTTCCCCTGTGGATTAGCCCGTGAGGAGGGGGGGCGCGATGGCTCCCTGTTGGCTACGCAGGGATGGGCAGTTGCACGAAGGCATGAATGTATTGTAAATAAGTTAACTCTGACTTCTGGCAGAAAACAAAAAGTGCTGCATGGCTCGCATGGAATCCACGCGCTCCGGGGACGCTGCCCTCCCGCGACTGGGGACGCCGTCACGTTCACAGCACCCACCCTCTTACCTGATAAATCCCATCGTATCAAACTTTCTATAAACAAAATACAGTATAATCAGAAAGTGCCATTTCGCCATTATTTGTGATCGGTAGGCAGTTCAGAGCGTACGTTTACTGTGAAAAAAAAATGTAAAGGTTTTATTTAGGACATTTGCATGGCTAGTCATCAGTCCATTTTATGAGTTAAAAATGTATATTGCTGAGCAAAGTTTTATGGGTTGTTTTGGGCTCTTTTATTTTGATGGTGATTTTTTTTTTTTGAGGGGGAATATTTTTCTATACATATCCAATAATGCCTTCCATCTGAATGTAAAATAAGTACCCATGATTTCTATTATAGTATCAGTGTAATTATTAAGAAAAAAAGATTTTGAGGCAGTTAAGCATGACCAATTAATGTCACTCTAGTGCTTAGGCTGCGATCCAATGGTAGCAATTCTGTGCTGGTGTAAATCTTACTTATAAAGTAGGAAAAAAGAACCGAAGAAGCACGTGGAACTTACTAATTCTATTCGAGGATTTTATAATGGCATATTTTTTCAGTATTAAAGTGAAAATGTTTTCAACTCTGGGTCCTTACATTTTTCCAGCTTCATATTTGCAACTGGTAAATTGGATTTGCGGTGGAAGGGACGCGGGAGGGGGAAGGTTGGGGGTGGATCACTTCAAGAGCTACATTAAGGCTCTCTCTTTAATCATCTCACTTAGCTTGTTACCCTTTACGTAGCTCCCCTCCCTCTCCATCCCCGCCCCCGGACTTTTCCAGCTTTCCCCTGTGGTTAAGGAAGGTCTTTCCCCCGACACGCCCCCTCCCCCCTCCCTTTTTTCCCCCTCTCCTTCTGCTGCAGTGAATTCCTTTATTAATACTGGAAATCCCTCACTGCTGCTTCTGCTGCTGCTACATACACTGCAGATATGTTAAGGACGTTAGTAGAGATTTGATTTAATTGACTGTGTCTACATCGGTCTCATTAAACAGTGGAGGTTTCATTGGTCAGCACTCTTCGATGAAAGACAGCCCTAATGACTGGCATTTGAGATGCTGCTGGCGTTTTGAATTCAACATCTGCTGAAAGTGGTAAAACTAATTAGTGCCCACCCACCCTACCTGCCCCAGCAAATGCATATTGAAATTTGTTAAAGCACTCATCTTTATGGAAATCAATCATTATCCTAAAGAAGTGTTTCTCTCCCATCATTGGGATTTTTGGTTGTGGCCCAGTAATTAACAAGAAAAGCATTGAACTGTTTGAATTTTATGAGCCAGTGTAACTCTGGCCTCAGTCATAGTCATCTGGGATTTCTAAGCAGTCTTATTTTATCAGCAGTTAGGGGACAAAGCAGCAGATAAAACTACACATTGATGGGGGTCTGCATTCCACCACATATCCACCCTTGAGAAGTATGTTAAAAGACTGCAGACCACAGATTTGAAAAAAAAAAAAAAAAATGACTGTAGGATTATAAATCAGCTAATGAAAGCCCCCAGAGCAGCTGTAAGAAGATTTGCCTTCTAGAACTCATATTCTAAAGAAAAGCGATTTCCTAGAACAGTGATGTTCTGGAGTATGTATTATTTATTTTAATGTTTTTTTAAATAAAATCCTTATTATAAACCATCACTATTCCTAAGGCCATTCATCATTTTCTCTCTTGATTCTTTTATTTGTGGACTGCATTTCATAGTAGTACGTTTGTAACCCACTGCCCTCTGACAAATATTATGGGTTGTTATTTATTTATTGATTTTTCATGTAAAGGCCTTAATTCTTTTATGGAAAGACAACTGGGTTCCTTGTAGGCAATCAACAGACTTATTCTTGATTGAAAAGTTGGGGGAGGGGAAGAGTTATATATTCAAGGATATTATGACCTTAAGAAGGAAAAGAAAAGATGGCAGGTGTTCTATGTTTCTGGTGGAAAGTGACACTTGAAAGATACCTAGTGAGGCATGATGGTAATTTTAAAAACTGATACATGATTAGTTTAAGTCAGGAAAATAGAACTTCTGGTAGAAGGTGTACACTGGGGCATGAATTTTCCTTCATAGTAATTAAAAAGAAATTAAAATATAGAAGGCAATGTTAAAGGTGTTTTTAAAAGATTATCTTCAGTGGTTTTTGAGTGCTCATTGTGTCCAGGCATGTGCTAAGTGATTTACAGAATTACTTAATTTAGCCCTCACAAGCACATAAAAATGTAATAAGATATTGTTATTTCTATTATACCAATGAGAAAATTGAGGCTTAAAAAAAGTAAGCAATAACTCAAATCTGGTAAATAATGGAGCTGTATTTAAGTCCAATTTTCCTCATACTCCAAAACCTCACTCTTTTTTTTTTTTTTTTGCGGTACGTGGGCCTCTCACTACTGCGGCCTCTCCCGCTGTGGAGCACAGGCTCCGGAAGCGCAGGCCCAGCGGCCATGGCTCACCAGCCCAGCCGCTCCGCGGCATGTGGGATCCTCCCGGACCGGGGCACGAACCCACATATGTCCCCTGCATCGGCAGGCGGACTCCCAACCACTGCGCCACCAGGGAAGCCCGCAAAACCTCCCTCTTTGAATGGAGTAGTCAGATATATTTACCTGGTAACTTCTTAAAGAATTCTATCTTTTATATATATATATATATTATATATATATGTATATAGCTGTAAAAATACAATATAAAAATTAAGGTTTTTATCTTCTTAATTCAGTATGTATTGGTGGCCCTTTATATTTCCAGTATGTCTCGCAACAGAAAAAACTGTCCTATATTTGAAGGAGATAACTTTAGTGTGTTCTCCAAGACTGTATAAGAAGATTTAACAAATAAGAAAAAAATGAATGTGTTGTATGAATTTATGAATTATATAAGTTCAAATCATTAAATCTAAATTATCTATATATTGATTCTAAAATATTAGGACTATCAAATATTTTAATACATAATAATATATGTTAAAAATCCATGTAGAAAAGATATTCAATGATTTCATAAGAACATTTATTATTTAGACAATGTTTTATTGATTTTGATAAAGTGTCTCTGGCACAGTTACATATATAAACTAACATATAGTTTATATATGTATATATATATAAGCTTAATTTGCAGGATACATAATATATATGGTCTCACCATATAACTTTCACTTAGAAGTACTTAGCTTCTTGTCTTTTTTCTTAACACTCAATGCTCATATAACGGTAGTTACCATGTGCTTTAGTTGAGATATCTTGTTTCCAGTTAAATCATCCTTTAATTCATCAAAGTAAGAGATTTTAGTTGTGCCAGTTGGAAAAGGAGGAAAGGAGATATCTTGGTTAGTTCCCACTGCTTTAAAGAAAGTAGTACCTTCTGTGGCAGCTGGTGTAACTAAGAAGATCCTAGAATTTAAGTTGTTGCCATAGAAATTTATTGTTTAACCATTTTTACATGTTTATCCAGGAGGAAGCTGGGATAGCTGATCTAACATTACTATAACAGAATTCTTTTTCTTAACAGTGTTTATATCAGATGTAATTAGAATTGTCAGGCATTTTAATACGTGTCAAAATTATACTGGTGATTTTAAGGACAGTTTGTTAATTTAGCTTTTTCCAGAATTGCTAATAAATGTGTTTGGTATGTACAGAGAGATGGATGAATTTGCAGGGGTGAACAGCGAAGTGTGCGTTTTAACGTGTTGGTAGAATATTATGTAGTGTGGTTTCTAATTTACCTCTTCTGCGAGCTAATTTATAAATACTAGTTGTTTTATTTGTATGCTTATTTGAGGAAAAATGGAAATATAAAATGTGCTAAAATTTTAATTTTAACATGTATTCACTTTTGTTTCATTTTCTTTCTTATTTCAATCTATTCCAAATGTAACATATTATTTAATTTTTAAAAGATGAACTATGATATCAACAGATATAGTAAATGCAATGCATACTCAAAATTATTAAGTTATATGATTTGCTTCAATGTGGTCCAGAGCCATAAAAAACAAAGGCTAAATTAAATAAATTTAACTTAATCCCCTGGCATTTTCTTTCATCTATAAAGTCACCAAAAATATGATTATAAAAAGTAACATACAGGACATGGAGGACTTTCTTCTTTGTGTTGAAAGTGAAAGAAAGACCACTAAATGGTTTCATGAAAGTACGTGTCACAAACAGAACAATCCTGACCTGAATCAGTATCCACTCTGTTCTGGCCTATCAAAATTTGACTGGGTTTCAGAAAAAAATAAATAGTTAAGATAATAACAGATTAAATGTTTAAGAACTATAATTTTATAGTGAAATGGATCACTGAAGTAATCATCTTAGATTATTAAAGCCCAGTATCACCCTTTGGCCTCAATTGACTGGCAGTTTTAGTTAATTGGCTTAGCTCCCTAATATCTAATTAATCACTCTTCTCCTTCCATTTACTTGCTAAATATATACTATATTGCATACTTGAAAAATAATTATATTTCCTAATTGAACTTCGCACAAAGCTGACAGGAGAATTATCTATTTGTTGAAAGAATTTCGAATGAGTTAAAACCTACATATTCAATTGGCAATTGGCAACAATATTGGGTACTTGTTACATGAAAAATATTGTAGACGCTCTCTTAGAGAATAAAAAAGGGTAGTTCTAACCTCAAGGTGTTTACAGCCTACAAAATGAGATACATACATCACTGTAATTATAGAACAATTCATCACTGATCATTTTTTTTTTTTTTTGCTATACACGGGCCTCTCACTGTTGTGGCCTCTCCCATTGTGGAACACAGGCTCCGGACGCACAGGCTCAGGGGCCATGGCTCACAGGCCCAGCCGCTCTGCGGCATGTGGGATCTTCCCGGACTGGGGCACGAACCCGTGTCCCCTGTATCGGCAGGCGGACTCTCAACCACTGCACCACCAGGGAAGCCCATCACTGATCATTTTTAAATGATGTGATGCCACTAGAAAATTTTGTTTCTTTTAAGTAATTTAAGGTCTTGGCCATTTGGATAACTGCAGTTGTCACATAAGTTTTATTACCTCTTGTTCAAAGAGTTGAAAATCTTAAAACAATGTTTTAAAATGCAAGAGGTACTTTCATTACTTTTCTAGGTTTATCTCTTCTTCTATAAAATGGGAATAATGTCTGCTCTTTTGTAAATTCAGTGAGTTTCCTAACTAATCCTTCCAAAAAGAAACCATCAAACCAGTTTTTATCTTAACAAATGAATGACTGATAATTTTCAATGTCAGTTATTTGAGAAATCAAATATAAATTTAGAAAGCTGAATAAAATATTTTGTGGTATCATAAGAATTTTGGAGTAGCTATCTCTGGGTACTTAGTTTTGATTTGTGTTGTTTATAATATACATAAAATAGATAACAGAAGCTTTAATATATTATATATACTTGAAAATTATTATGGTTAAGCTAATAATCCCCTAGCCATTTCTTATTTAGTAAAACCTAATCTTCAATTACCTAGTAATGCGTTCCAGGTGTAGTACAAGTCCAAAGGTTTAACAAGCAGAAAGTAGAAAGCAGTAAGCAAAGTCATGCATTTACTAACTTCTATGCATTATTCCCTTTGCCTCTAACTCCATTTCTTTTCTTGGCAGAAGAATACAGGAAGGAAACATATTCAGCTGCAGCATATCAATAGAAAGAGTCAATATATAGTGAAAAAATGAGAAGGGCCTCAAATGTAGATGGTCGATATACAGTGCAGAGAAGCGCTCTCTGCCTCCCAGGAAAGGAAGATGAGTGGAAAGGGCCACTATTACCATAAACAATAATGGTTCTTACCAGATTCAGTGATATTTATTGTGTAATTTTCTTTTTTAAATCAGTATCTTTTTAAAATTTCCAAAAGGCATATGATACAAGAAAGTTATGCTTATTATTACGATAGTAATATGATTTGAATAATATGTAGAAAATTTTGCCACTTCTATAAAACAATAGGGTTATAAAATAGCAAATTAATTTGAAATAATGACATTGCCTATACATTACTGTAAAATCCACATGCTTGGTCCAGGCATTTTTATTTATTAAAATAATTATTTAATTTAGGTAATCCTACATGACTAAACTGTTGTATAATATATGCAATCATATCGAATAATAATTATTTGCTAATTTCTGTTCAGTTAGATAATTTTTTGTAGCTAATCTGGTAAAGTGGCAAGTCCAGTTAACTTTACTTACTTGGATATATTTTGCACCAGTTTGGGTTTTGGTGGCTATACAGCATATGTTTGAGTATGGCTTTGGCATCACTGAGTTGGAAATTTATGTTAGTGAATTTTTCAAGGTTCCTCAATAATGGATCTAAATTGGCTTAACTCATTATCAGATGAAGCTAAAGGGAATGGAATGACTAAAGCAAATAGTTTAATACCGTTAATCCCTCTGTTTCCTGAATGACTAAATGTGTTCTGATGACTCAATACATGCTTTAATGAGGGAGCTTAATTTTATTATTATTATTTGTGGGAATCAGAAAATGTTACATTTTAAATTTTTCAGCAAAACTTTGCATGGCATTTGTATTTTTCACCAGAATGATCAGCATTCTAACGATCAGGTTTCATGTTACAGATGGTATTTGGTATAATTAGACATTAAGACATAACAAGCAGAGTATTCCAGGAGAGTATTACATCTTATGTTATAATATTATGAGGAATAAGACTTGAAGCCAAGAAACTAAAAGCTGGAAACAGTAATAATCCCAGAGAAATGAATTACCTGGAATGTCATGTTACTATTATAACTTTAAATTTATAACACCATTTTGAGAAGAAAGTCAGATCAGCCCTTTTGAACATTATTTGCATAAGCATGACATCACTTATTGCCAGCCCAAAACTCTTCATGCGACAAGCTTTGTATAACATAGAACCCTTTTCTCAACATCTTCACATGGATAGCTAATATAGTGCCTGTTAAATTTCCATGCCTGAAAGCCCAATCAGCACACTCGATGAGTAATCAAATTCATAATTGGAAACAGAATTACTTTATTTTATAAAGGCATGGTTTTTAGTTCATAATATCTTAAACTAGTATGAAATATTTAAGAAGAGAAATTTCAGTCCATATTTATGTAGGCTTTTAAACCATGATTGAGGAATATTTTGACTACAGCCTTGTAATAGTGTATTCCTCAAGACTAATACACTTGTCAGTGGTGTATGTACCATGTAGCTCAAGACATTTCAAGGAGGTAAAATAGCATTGGTGTCAGGGAGATACATCTTAATTATGCCTAATTCAGAAAATTAAAGCAAAAGAAGAAAAACAACTGAAGATGATGGAAATTTTACTTTGATATTTATTGATCCCCTACTGCATGCCAGGAGCTTAAGCAGAGGTTCTAAAACAACACAGAAAAGACTAGATTTCTGCTCATCTGAATTTACATTCTATAGGGGATTATGCAAAACCAAACAAAGATAATGGTAAACCACTGACTGATGAAGAGCTACGAACGAAATAAAATACGGAAGGTACTGGTGATCTCTTTTTTTTTAGGGTGGTCATGGAAGTTCCCTCTGAAGAGACAACACATGAACTAAGTGAAAATGTTGAGACAGTCATTTGAAGGTTAGATAAAGAGAGATCCTAGCAAATAAATCATCAAGTACAAAACATCCTGATTTACAAACGTGCATGAAATGTTTAGGTACCAGAAAGAAGGCCAGAATGGCTATTATCTGACCATAGGCAGATATGAAGTGGAAGAGGCAGAGAGAAAGCAGAGAAAGCCTTATAAGCCATAGCAAGGAGTTTAGATTTTATTCCAAGTATAATAGAGAGATTTAAGTAGGCAAGTAATATGACACAAATAGTTTAAATAGCCATTTTGGCTTATTTAGTGATGAATTATAGGGGGGTAGTAGAAGGCACGGAGCTGCTGTTGCAGAGCTTGGGAAAGGCATGATGGCCTCTTGGACAGTCGTGGTAGTAGTGGACGTGGACAGAAGTGGTGAGCTTGGTGGTAAATTTTTGGTGTCCAGCAGATCTCTGTACTGGAGCAGATGTGAGAGTGCCAAGGAAAGGAAAAATAAGGGTATGTGTGTGTGTTTTCTTTATCAACTAACTTGGTGATGGTGTCTTTTATTGAGAAGGGAAGGCTGGAGGAAGCAGGTGTATGTTTTAGTGTTAGATTTTGAACATGGTAACAGTGAGACACCTATTTACAGATTCTGGGTAGACTTTTGGACATAGAAATATGGAACTCAGGGAGAGTTTAGGGAGGAAAACCTAGACTTGGAATTCATCATTCATCTTTTATTGATGGCTCTATTTTATAAAATTAAAAACTAAGCCTACGGTTGCATTCAACTGGTATATTCTACCTTCAGGGCAGGTTTATTGAAAATAGAATGTAAACTTGGTTTTAGACATAACTGATGTAGGAAAGGTATAAAACATGTGTGTTATCTCTAAACTCTGTACATTTTCCCTCAAACCAGAAAACTATGCATAAAACCTAGCAAAATATTCATTTATGAAAATCAATTGAAAATGAAAGAAAATGACCTGGAAAAGGCAAAACAGCTTGTAACATAAAGGTACAGTGTAAACTTTAAATTGAAATGTTTAAGCGCTTTGCTTTAGTAAGCGTATTTCTGAGTGAGAAGGAAGTAAACAATTTTATCCATTACCAGTGACAAAAGGCTTAACTTCTTTTTTTCCCCAAGAGGAAAGATTTCTGGCAAAGGAAGATTAGTAATCAGTAGTAAGACAAGAATGAGGATCAGGCTGTTCTTATTTGGTAGTTAGTCAAATGTTGGACTCTGTTTTGGGAAGCTTTATTTTACTTTTGCTTGCAACTCTATGGTCTGGTCTGGTTAGCGCTTAAAAATGCTTTGCCACATTTGGTATTTAGTCCATACTTCGAGTAGACAGCACAATAAAACACATTTCGTGTTTTCTTCATAGAACGGTTTATCTGCATCAGTCAGCACACCATCACTAACTGTCTCTAATCTCTAACAATTTAAGTGTAATTGAACTTAATCTTCTGAGTAAATTGCGATTACTTTTCATTTTATTTTTTAGTCCTGCTGAAATTCAAATATTCATTTTAGATATTGTACAAGGATACTTTTCCCTCTTCATAAGGCCCTAAGTGGCTTCAGTTCTTTCTGTACAGTTGGGATGCCATGATGTAAATACTCAGCTTATTTTTAAAAGGAAAGTTAAAAGCTGGATGAGAGCTCTGCTTGGTTTCTCACAAGACAGCCTCATGGTGCTACAGAGTTTAAAGTCTTTGGGATCTTATTGGGTCCGTAACAAGGAACCTAGAGACAGAAGGCCTTGATTCTGGATCACGTTCTCCTCTAACTCTGTGATACTAGGCAAGGCTCTTAATTCCAGGAAGTCTCAATTTTCATACCTAAAATGAGGCTGTTGGACTAGAATCAAGTGGTCAGAAAACTTTTTCTCTAGTGGGCCTGATAATAAGTATTTTGGGCTCTGTGGACTAAGATGAAAAATCTAGGACCTTATGTAGATATTAAGTCCATATGTAGATATGTATTGAACAAGAGAGAAAACAAATTTCCAAAAATTTTTGTTGAAAAAATTTAAAACTTTATTTACTGACACTGAAATTTGAATCTTATATAATTTGTACATGTTAAAAAATATTTGAATTTTTTAACCATTCTAAAATGCAACAACAAGTCTTAGCTCACAGGTGGCATAAAAACAGGCAGCAGGACTGATCTGGCCTGTGGGGGGTAGTTTGCCATACCTGGACTAGATTAACTCTAAATTCCTCTAATAAAACACAAATAGAATCTTTATTATAGATTCATTAAAATATCTCAACATATTTTGCATTATACATATTACATAAAATTTTCAAAATTATATAGGATATTTCTCTAAGTTTTTTCCATTCAGTGTATGGATATTTTAAATTATACCAGGGAATTGTATTAGAATATAATTTTAAATGTGGACAAAATAGGCCAGGGATAAAATAATAATTGAAGAGGACTGACAATAAACTAGTCATGTTTGATCAAGAATTATTGGAGTGGTTAAGAATCCCATGTCTAGAATCAGACTGTATCAATTCTAATCCTAGCTCTGGCTAGCTGTGTGAACTTGACCAAGTAATTAACCTTCTCGCTCCTTGATTTTCTCGCTTGTAAAATGTAAATGACAATGATAGCGTCTACTTCATAGTAATGTTATGAATATTAAATGCATTAGTACACTTAAAATGCTTGTAAGAGGTTAATACATGATGAACTTTCAGAAAGCTTTAGCCATTAAGAGTGGCTCTCTATTGCATAAATATCTTTACATAATTCTCAAAATAATTGTATCTGCTAGGTCATTTTTTAAAATCATTATTTTACAAATAAAGAATCTGAAGATTAGAAAGCAATTTACCTGGGAGTACGCTGCTCAGTGGCAGAGCCAAAATGCAAAGCCAGATCAGAGGGACTTTAAAACAAATGCATTTTAACTCACAACTGGGTATTTGATGGGAGATTATCATATCTACCCAACCCAACCTTCTGTGACATTTTTTCTGACATCCATGTTGTTGTTTTTCCAAGGATTACAGGTATATAATGCTATCTTGTTATGTTTCCCCATTCCACAGCCACATTGAATTAAACACATAATTGTTTTTAAATTTTTGATATAAATTTATCCTCATCCCACAGCTTGTTCTATTACTAGACAGTAACTGACACTCTAAAATTTAATTTCTCTTCCTTTTGTGCTTCCACTTCCTAAACTCCATTTAAATCTCTACCTTGTAGCTATTTTTAGCTAATCCACAGGAAGAAAAGAAAAAAATAAAACCTCAAGCTCAATAGTACTAAGGTGAGAAGATGGCTTAAAACAACAATTTTTTGCAAGAGGTGGAGTATTTTAAAAAATTTAATAGCAGCCTGGTAACAAATAAATGCATTTTTAATGCTAGTATTTTAATAGGGATATTTGGCAGGAAGAATGTTTCTTAGTTCTTCAAATTTCATATATATATGATATGGAGCCAACTCACTTTTTTTTAAAAATAAAGAAATCTGAGAGATTCCTTCTCCATCATCTAAGATAATGAGAATGGAGAATTTTGCCTTTTTGCTGCTTCCAAGGTGTCCAATAGAACTGGGGAGGGAATTCAGACTGGTGCTTGTTTAAGACAAAGTCTCCACCAAAATCAGTTATAGAATTGAACAACTATTGTATCTGGTTTTAAAGACTCTGTATTAGTTGTAACCAAGAACTACAGTTCTTTTTGTTTGGCATAACACCTATCTATGAATGCATCTATAATACAGTATTATTGCTATTGTGAGCATGCTAATAATCCATGCTATCTTCTGGGAAGGCAATTCTTTTTGCTTTGCAATGCCAAAAGTGAAGCAGGCTAAGATGTCAGAATACATTTGCTTAGGATAGGAAACATGCTTTCCTCCCAGGGACTACTTCCAATATAATCTGTGGTGACTCTCCTATTTATAGAACTGTTTCACTATTCCCAAGGTCCGAGAGATATAAAAAACTATGGCCTCCAGAAATGATTTTTTGATTTTAAAATTTGGAGAAATACTGCATTAAATAACTTACGTACTAGTCCTTACTATAGGACTTCACTGATTTCAAGAAATATCCTGAGTCCCCATGAGAAATGTGTGATATGCAATATTTCCCACACTTATTGACCTTAGAAGCCACTACCCTCTTGTCATTCACAACACCCTTTGTTTATTTGTTTGTTTTTTCCAGAACACTTATTTACAGACTTGTTGGGCAGAAGAGATAATTGCCTGATACACCTAATTTTGGAGGGGAAAAACAAAACAAAATAAGCTCGGATCTTAGAAAACCAAATTCATAGTTTAGTGGTCTAAAATAATAGGCTTAGGGCCATTCCTTTTGGAAGAAACTAGCAATTCAGAGAAATAATAATAATAAAAGAAAAAGAGAAGCCATTGCACTTTTTCCTATGGCTTTCAGGCATCTCTGAGTCTAACTGTGTGCCATTTACCATGAAGAACTTGGCCTTTCTTCAATTATGCCATCTGTTGAAACACAGGATAGATCACTACTTTATGACCTAGTGGTTCAAAATAACTTGTGTCTCAATAAATATAGAACATGGCATAGCACAAGTTTTCTCTATTACTATGGCTCTAGAAGATCCTTCCGTTCAGCCCATTTTTAAGGGGAATAAGATTCATTGCTCACACTGGAGTTTATTTGAAAACAGTGTATCCTTCAAAAGTTACCCGAATCCCACTTGTCTTTAATGAGTTGTCCTTTTCATATAGGGACTTCATAAGCCTAACAAAATGTAACTAATAATAAACTGATTGTCTATGCTGATTAGTATGCAGTTCCTTAAATATGTAACTGGATGACTTTCTTACTGACCGTTATAAGCAAGTGTATTTCCTCTCATTTGGTGTGTTAAAATGCTAATTGATCTTCCATCTGAAATTATCAGCTAGGACCATACTTAATGAAACAAAAGGTCGATTTGTTTTAATTTGAACTGTTCTTTTAATTCAGTAAGCAAATCTACTTGACGAAAAATTCACCTCCCACCTTCTTCTAAAATAATTTATACCTATGCTCACTGTGATAAATAGATATTATTGAACGTTAGAAAATCTGCACCCTTTTGATTTTACTGACATTGTAAGTTCTTCCTGAGCAAGGTTCGTATGTTCTGGATCTTTTATCTGCCTTGATTATTTGAAGAGTGATAAATGATTAATGTTAGTTGATTGAATGAATATTTACAAAAAAACATATCTTTATTCTTTAATTATAGTTGCAAAATGGCAAAACAAAATTATTATTTTCAGGACCCATACTCTTCTCAAATCAAGTATTATCCAAATGACAAAGCATGATATTTGTAAATAAATAATTCCATCCCTAAGTCCATTATAGAGATAAAGGTGGTTACCTTCCAAAGAGGGCATAGGGCTTAATCTTTTTGATAAGGTAATCATAATATATTTGATATATGGAGCTAGAAATAGATTTATATAAAATTATATTTACATAAAAAGCGAAGTCATAGTGCTGTAATTCAGAAAAAAATATGCCTATAAAGAGATTCTTTAAAAAATCTACTGGAGAGACCTTCAAGATGGCGGAGGAGTAAGGAGTAGAGATCAGCTTTCTCCCCACAAATACATCAGAACTACATCTACCTGTGGAATAACTCCTACAGAACACCTACTGAATGCTGGGAGAAGACCTCAGATTTCCCGAAAGGCAAGAAACTCCCCATGCACCTGGCTGTGTGGCTGACAGGGTGTTGGTGCTCTGGCCAGGTGTCAGACCTGTGCCTCTGAGGTAGGAGAGCCCAGTTCTGGACACTGGTCAACCAGACACCTCCTGGTTCCATGTAACATCAAACGGTGAAAACTCTCCCAGAAATCTCCATCTCAACTCTAAGACCCAGGCCCACTCAATGACCAGCAAGCTACAGTGCTGGACACCCTATGCCAAACAACTAGCAAGACAGGAACACAATCCCACCCATTAGCAGAGATGCTGCCTAAAATCATAATAAGGTACAGACGCCCCAAAACACACCACCGGACCTGGTCCTGCCCACCAGAAAGAAAAAATCCAGCCTCATCCACGAGAATACAGGCACCAGAACAAAGGAGCACCTCAATACATAAGGTGAATGCTAGCAGCCATTAAAGGGGAAATCGACAGTAACACAATCATAGTAGAGGACTTTAACAACCCACTTTCACCAATGGACAGATCATCCAAAATGAAAATAAATAAGAAAACACAAGCTTTAAATGATACATTAAACAAGATGGACTTAACTGATATTTACAGGACATTCCATTGAAAAACAACAGAATACACTTTCTTCTTAAGTGCTCATGGAACATTCTCCAGGATAGATTATATCTTAGGTCTCAAATCAAGCCTTGGTAAATTTAAGAAAATTGATATCGTATCAAGTATCTTTTCCAACTACAACGCAAGGAGCCTAGATATCAATAACAGGGGAAAATCTCTAAAAAATATAAACACATGGAGGCTAAACAGTACATTACTAAATAACCAAGAGATCACTGAATAAATCAAAGAGGAAATCAAAAAATACCTAGAAACAAATGACAATGAAAACATGATGACCCAAAACCTATGGGATGCAGAAAAAGCAGTTGTAAGAGGGAAGTTTATAGCAATACAATCCTACCTCAAGAAACAAGAAACATCTGAAATAAACAACCTAACCTTACACCTAAAGCAATTCGAGAAAGAAGAACAAAAATACCCCAAAATTAGCAGAAGGAAATAAATCATAAAGATCAGACCAGAAATAAATGAAAATGAAATGAAGGAAACAATAGGAAAAATCAATAAAACTAGGAGATCAGCTCGGTGTTTTGTGACCACCTAAAGGGGTGGGATAGGGAGGGAGATGGAAGAGGGAAGACATATGGGGATATATGTATATATATAGCTTATTCACTTTGTTATAAAGCAGAAACTAACACACCATTGTAAGGCAATTATACTCCAATAAAGATGCTAAAAAAAAAAAAAACTAAAAGCTTGTTCTTTGAGAATATAAACAAAATTGATAAACCATTAACCAGATTCATCAAGAAAAAAAGGGAGAAGACTCAAATCAATAGAATTAGAAATGAAAATGGAGAAGTAACAACTGACACTGCAGAAATACAAAGGATCATGAGAGATTACTACAAGCAGCTATATGCCAATAAAATGGACAACCTGGAAGAAATGGACAAATTCTTAGAAAAGCACAGCCTTCAGAGACTGAAACAGGAATAATTAGAAAATATAAACAGACCAATCACAAGCACTGAAATTGAAACTCTGATTAAAAATCTTCCAACAAACAAAAGTCCAGGACCAGATGGCTTCACAGCGAATTCTATGAAACATTTAGAGAAGAGCTAACACCTATCCTTCTCAAACTCTTCCAAAATATATCAGAGGGAGGAACACTCCAAAACTCATTCTACGAGGCCACCATCACCCTGATACCAAAACCAGGCAAAGATGTCACAAAGAAAGAAAACTACAGGCCAATATCACTGATGAACACAGATGCAAAAATCCTCAACAAAATACTAGTAAACAGAATCCAACAGCACATTAAAAGGATCATACACCATGAACAAGTGGGGTTTATCCCAGGAATGCAAGTATTCTTCAATATATGCAAATCAATCAATGTGAAAAACCATATTAAAAAATTGAAGCAGAAAAACCATATGATCATCTCAATAGATACAGAAAAATCTTTTGACAAAATTCAACACCCATTTATGATAAAAACCTTACAGAAAGTAGGCTTAGAGGGAGCTTACCTCTACATAATAAAAGCCATATATGAAAAACCCACAGCTAACATCGTCCTCAATGGTGAAAAACTGAAACCATTTCCTCTGAGATCAGGAACAAGACAAGGTTGCCCATTCTCACTGCTATTATTCAACATAGTTTTGGAAGTTTTAGCCACAGAAATCAGAGAAGAAAAAGAAATAAAAGGAATCCAAATCAGACAAGAAGAAGTAAAGCTGTCACTGTTTGCCAATGACATGGTACTATATAGAGAGAATCCTAAAGATGCTACCAGAAAACTACTAGAGCTAATCAATGAATTTGGTAAAGTAGCAGGATACAAATTTAAGGCACAGAAATCTCTTGCATTCCTATACACTAACGATGAAAAATCTGAAAGAGAGTTAAAGAAACACTCCCATTTTCCACTGCAACAGAAAGAATAAAATACCTACGAATAAACCTACTTAAGGAAATAAAAGACCTGTATGCAGAAAACTATAAGACACTGATGAAAGAAATTAAAGATGCTACAAATAGATGAAGGGATATACCATGTTTCTGGATTAGAAGAATCAACATTGTGAAAATGACTATACTACCCAAAGCAATCTACAGATTCAATGTAATGTAATGTAATGGTATTTTTCACAGAACTAGAACAAAAGTTTCACAATTTGTATGGAAACACAAAAGACCCCGAATAGCCAAAGCACTCTTGAGAAAGAAAAATGGAGCTGGAGGAATCAGGCTCCCAGGCTTCAGACTATACTACAAAGCTACAGTAATCAAGACAGTATGGTACTGGCACAAAAACAGAAGTACAGATCAATGGAATAGGATACAAAGCACAGAGATAAACCCACACACATATGGTCACCTTATTTTTTTATTTTTTTTTTTGTTTGTTTTTTTTTTTTTTTTTGCGCTACGCGGGCCTCTCACTGTTGCGGAGCACAGGCTCCGGACACGCAGGCTCAGCCGCTCCGCGGCATGTGGGATCTTCCCAGACCGGGGCACGAACCCGTGTCCCCTACATCGGCAGGCAGACTCTCAACCACTGCGCCACCAGGGAAGCCCCTGGTCACCTTATTTTTGATAAAGGAGGCAAGAATATACAATGGAGAAAAGACAGCCTCTTCAATAAGTGGTGATGGGAAAACTGGACAGCTACATATAAAAGAATGAAATTAGAACACTCCCTAACACCATACATGAAAATAAACTCAAAATGGATTAAAGACCTAAATATAAGGCCAGACACTATAAAACTCTTTGAGGAAAACCTAGGCAGAACACTCCATGATATAAATCACAGCATGATCCTTTTTGACCCACCTCCTAAAGAAATGGAAATAAAAACAAAAATAAACAAATGGGACCTAATAATACTTAAAAGCTTTTGCACAGCAAAGGAAACCACAAACAAGATGAAAAGACAACCCTCAAAATGGTAGAATATATTTGCAGATGAAGCAAGTGTCAAAGGATTAATCTCCAAAATTTACAAGCAGCTCATGCAGCCTAATATCAAAAAAACACACAACCCAATCCAAAATTGGGCAGAAGACATAAATAGACATTTCTCCAAAGAAGATATACAGATTGCCAACAAACACATGAAAGGATGCTCAACATCACTAATCATTAGAGAAATGCAAATCAAAACTAAAATGAGGTATCACCTCACACCAGTCAGAATGGCCATCATCACAAAATCTACAAACAGTAAATGCTGGAGAGGGTGTGGAGAAAAGGGAACCCTCTTGCACTGTTGGTGGGAATGTAAATTGATACAGCCATTATGGAGAACAGTATGGAGGTTCTTCTAAAAATAGGGACTTCCCTGGTGGCGCAGTGGTTAAGAGTCCGCCTGCCGATGCAGGGGACGCAGGTTCATGCCCCAGTCCGGGAAGTTCCCACATGCCGCGGAGCGGCTAGGCCCGTGAGCCATGGCTGCTGAGCCTGTGCGTCTGGAGCCTGTGCTCCGCAATGGGAGAGGCCACAACAATGAGAGGCCCACGTACTGCAAAAAAAAAAAAAAAGTAAAAATAGAACTACCATACAACCCAGCAGTCCCACTACTGGGCATATACCCTGTGAAGACCATAATTCAAAAAGAGTCATGTGCCACAATGTTCATTGCAGCTCTGTTTACAATAGCCAGGACATGGAAGCAACCTAATTGTCCATCGACAGATGAATGGATAAAGAAGATGTGGCACATATACACTGTGGAATATTATTCAGCCATAAAAAGCAGTGAAATTGAGTTATCTGTAGTGAGGTGGATGGACTTAGAGTCTGTCATGCAGAGTGAAGTAAGTCAGAAAGAGAAAAAAAAATACCATATGCTAACACATATATATATATGGAATGTAAGAGAAAAAAATGGTTCTGAAGAACATAGGGGCAGGACAGGAATAAAAGCACAGACATAGGAATGGACTTGAGGACATGGCAAGTGGGAAGGGTAAGCTGGGACGAAGTGAGAGAGTGGCATGGACATATATACACTACCAAATGTAAAATAGATAGCCAGTGGGAAGCAGCTGCATAGCACAGGGAGATCAGCTCGGCGTGCTCTGTAACCACCTAGAGGGGTGGGATAGGGAGGGTGGGAGGGAGACGCAAGAGGGTGGAGATATGGGGACTTATGTATATGTATAGCTGATTCACTTTTTATAAAGCAGAAACTAACACTATTGTAAAGCAATCATACTCCAATAAAGATGTTAAAAAATAAAAACCATAGGAAAAAAGAATCTACTGGAGTCTTTCAGGAAAAAATTTTCCTGCCGCGCGCGCGCGCACACACACACACACACACACACACACACACACTCACCCATGGTTTAAGAATGAGGGCAATAGTAGACCACATCCTCTGGGTCACTAACTCAAGAAGGATGAAAAGGAACAGAGCAACACCGAAAATGTCTATGTTGAAAAACAAAAAAATCCTACCATTTTTTTTCTTATTTGCAAGGTTAATAGAATTACTAGAAGGAAAATGGTGCATTTGCATAGTTTGTTGAATAAATAAAGCAAAGCTTTATTTTATATTTACTAAAACCACTTATTAATTTATCAAGAGTTTAAATGTTTAACCCATGTGAAATTTGCCAAATGCATATCACACGGTGGTGAAATAAGTATCAATACTTAATAAGACTTGAGTTTCCTAGATGATTTTGAAATTTAAGCATTCATTAAAATCACTTATTAGGAATTGTTAGTTTCTGCTAAGCTCAAGCATGTCTTGTCCAAAATTGCTTTAGGCCAAAGAGAATTAGTTACTTGACATTGATTTTTTTCTTGATAATATTTTATAATTCTTGTCATCTTTTTTGTCTTATAAAAACAATAGTCTTATTTATAAGCAATGATTAATTTTCATCTTTTTAAGAAGTTACAAAGTTTATTGTTTAAAAAAGCTTTCATTTCATTTCATTTAGGAGATTTTAAGGACATTCACTGTCTTTGTGAATTAATTAGCTTGGTATCTTTGAAATTCTGTTCCTAATTTTGGGGTTAAAAAGCAAATACTTGTGTCTCTAAAGATTAGAGCAGAAACAACTGTATTATAAACTGTAATAATGCTATACTGGAATTTTAAATTCCTATGGATTCTACAAGTACTTTATTAGTGGTTTTACAGCATTCAATGGATTCACCTCAGCAACTAAAATTAGTTTGGGGGTGTATTTTTTATAATCACTGTACAGAGGACTTTTTTTTTTTTTTGGACAGAAGAAAGTTCTGTGATACACAATTTTCTTAAAAATTCAAGCAGATGCATAATAAGCGTGTTTACTATTTTTTGCTAAATTTTTAAATCCATGTTTAGAGACCTCAAAAATTTGATTTACTGAAAGAGAGCTCCCACCTAATCCATGAATGTTTGGGGAGAAAATAAAAAAGAATTCAAGTTTAAGGGAGAAATATATCACGCTAGTTGCTCATGAGTCCTCTGCACAAGAGGTGGAGAAACAATCCAAAGTGTGCTATAGGGATACAAGGAGTTGATAGGGACCAAATATTGGCCCTCCATTGTCTTTGTATTGTAAACACAGCTTGTATCTTTCCACTCCTTTAATGCAATATGGTCGACACCACTTTGAGATAAAATTAAATGTAATTTTGACTCTAGCTGTGTAGCATGAGTGCAGATGCAGAGACAATTTCTCGCTTTCCATATGTATGTTCTGGGGCAGGGCAAAAATGACAGAAGAACATAGTCATTTTGGCCTTCTGAACTAAGAAAGTCTTGAGACTCTTATTGTACTGATGATGAAGAACAGAAATGAATCTCTGTTATTTAGATGCAAGAAGACATTTTGTAAATTGGACTGTTTGATTCTGTGGGACTGCAGATAATTTTGAATCACATTATTTCAGCAGCCCTAATATTATAGCTTAAGTACTTTACATTAGAGTTTTTCTGTACTAATGAAAGTGCAACCCATTTACAAAGGTTATTCTCTTGATTTAGTTGAGGTAGTAAAATGTATATCTGAGCTGTGTTTCACTTATATTAAGGATGATTTAGTTTTGTATTATATTTTTGAGTTATGAAGTTGCTTGAGGAATATCTCTTATGCAGTCTCATGTTTATCTATTATTTTTAATTAACCTGAGCCCTAGAAGATTTTTTCAGAATATGGGTCTACATATTCCATTAAGAGTAATTTTATAATTCATCACACTTCTTCTTTTAAGCCATCCCTAAAATTGTACTCTTTAAATTTGTGTGAACAGGTAAACAAGTTCAATATATCTGTTCTTCAGGTCATATTGAAAATCAGCCCAGAGAATGAGAAAATTATTGTTTAAGGAGAGATAGTGCCAAAATGAATATACTTATTATGGTGCTCTAAAAATGTGCCCAGGGTTAAAATATATCACCCTGAGACATTAGTCAGGAAACCTGCACAGTTAATGGGAACTCTCAGTTTGACTAATTGTTGGCATTAAGAAGGAAATTTCAAGGTCTATTAAGAAAGAAAATGAAAACCCAAGTGCATATGTGGTTTTGAGTGTATAGTAGAATCTGGCAAGGACGTGAACAAAAAGCATTGAACAAAAATAATAGAAAAAGTTACAAAGAGGCTTTATGAAAGTCAAGTGCTATAAGAAGAATAGGAAATAGCCAGGGAAGATCCAGATAGCAGCTTGATCTGTGGTTGAAGAATGATTTTTTCTCAGGATGGCAGCATATAGCTGTAGGTATGTCTCAACTCAAGCTGATCATTGAGGAACAAGTATTGATGTTTGGTAGATTTTTTAAAAGTTAGCTACATATCAAGAATAGAAAAACTAAGCATCTTCCACCTGAGCAGAAAACATTTCTAATAATAGATATCTATTCTAAAAATTTACTTCATTAAAGGCATTTCTATAGTAAACAATTATATATACTTATTTAGATTTAATTTTTAAAATATTTTATAATTCTCCCAAACATTTGGGTTATAAACTGAGGCAAGCAATTTTCTATGTGATTTTAGTAAATTAGATTAATGAGAAGAATGTCTAGGCTGATGAAGCATCTGAAATCAGGAATGTGAAAAATAGCCATTTACCTTTTATTAGTCAATTAAAATCTCTGTCAAGTCAGAACATGTTTCATTACTAAGCTGAAAACTTAATAATTTTACATTTGATATCCCAAATGTAAACAAAATAAAACACACACGTTATTGTAAAAAATAGCATATGTGGGCAGTCAATAGAATTATTGAGTGGCCAGTACGTAGAGATTGCTGTATCAACATTCACAGATATTCAGAGATGTTTAGTTCCAATTATGAGTGAATAAATACTACCGTTGAGTAAATAAGCACATTTGTACTACTGCTCTAGATAGAGCTTGGTGTACAAAAGTTAGAAACACAGATAAAGCACTAAACACTCAAATTTCTGCTTAGTATAAATGATGCTGACCAACTTCTGTACTGATAGTTTGCCAGACTAAGCCAAGGTCCAGAGATGATGGCTTACAATTTTATATATCTTAGCTGTGGTTTATTAAACTGACCTCATGACCTGCAAGAATTCCTGCTTCTCCCAAGTGCAGAAAGACACTTGTGTTAACAAGCATTTATTGAGCAAAAGGCAACGTGTTAGGTGTCAGGTACAATATGATAAATAAGAAAGCCCACACTCTCAAGGAGCTCACATTTTAAAGACATTTCCTGTCAAAATGTGGGTGTTGGATTACCTGTGTGAAAACCACCACATGTGCTTCTTTCAAGTGCAGATTCCTGGGCACTGTCTTCAACTTACTGATTCATAATCTTTGAAATTCTGGTAACCCTCATTTAAAAAAATAACACCCTGCATATTTTTAAAGTGTTTTTTTTTTTTTTTTAATATTGTTGAGTAGTAGATTCTTCAGCAGAAATTTATGTTTAGAATAATGTAGTAATAGATATGCTTAGGAAATTGCAAGCGGGAGGAGGAACTTGCAGCCCAACCTAAAGGGACAGGAAGGCCTCCTGTAAGAAGGAATATCTAAGGCTGACCGTCCCAGGAGGCACATGTGCCTACTGGAATAAGGAGCATTATAGGGCCTTTCTAGGTAGCAGGTACTTCATAAACCAAGGAAGTGAGGTTAGAAATAGACTGGTATTGATAAGGAAATGCAAGGACTTTGTCTAGGGGGAGAGTAAAGGACACAAAAAAGAGCTATGATGTTCCAAAGTTCCAAATCATCAGGAACTTTGAAAGTTAGGTTAAGGAACTTTGATTGTATCTTGTCTTGGTTTTGATATTCAAAGGCAAATAAAATGAATTATTAAAGAATCAAATCTAGAGAGGGAGACACAGAAGAATTTTTAACACTAAGGCTGTTCTCTCTAGTCAGTCATTGCCATGGGGAAACGTGGTATAGAATTGCCAGATTGCCCAGTCTTTCAAAAATAGCCAAAAATCTGGTGTATTCATTAGAATTAGGTTCAGCTGCAAATAACAGGATATCCTAAAATAAGAATGAAATTATTTATTGCTCACAGATTGGTCTGGAAAAATGCAGTCCTGGGTTAGAATGTCAGTTCTGTTCTACCAAAACTATAGGGAACCAGATTCTGTCTCCGTCACTCCCCCACCATCCCTGGGCTGAACTCACGTTTTTCTAGTTCAGCATGTCCAGGCAGCAGAGGAAATGACCGAGATAATGGGGAGAAGAGCAAACTCATTTAGAAAGCTACTGGAAACTTCCATAGGATTCTCTTCTTTGTCTACATGCCTAGATGCAAGGAGGACTGTGAAATGGATTTTTTATTCTGAGTAACCATTATAACATTTTATTATTATGGACAAAAATCTATCTGTCTATTTATCTATCTGTCTATCTACCTATCTATTACTGTGTATCATCAATACTAATAGTACTGGAAAACAAAAATGTCTGAGTGATACAAGGCCTCTAAGCTACCAGTTTATTTATGGGAGTCTTTGGTTTATGGGATTCTTTGGATATTATTAAGTGGCATAGTGAGCTGTTCAATATGTAGAGAGGGGGTGTATTCATAAGCTATTTAAGTGGTCAGATTGTCTGGACTTGATGACTACATTGTTGGATAAAAGACAGAATTCAGGAATTACTCCCAGGGTTCCAGTTTGATTTATTTGGTGGACTAAGATGCCACTAATTTGGACAAAAGAATAAAAGAAAGTTCATTGATTTTTGGGAAAAGATGAGTCCGTTTTTGCACATGCTAACTCTGCATTGGCATACTGCATGCATTTTGATATTAAAACTAAAGGTAGGGGAGGAGTTTAAATAATAGATTTAGGACTTACAGCATATGGTAAATGAAACCATCATTATAGAAGAAATTATCAAGATAACATGGAAGCAGGTATAGATTGAAAAGAGCAGTGATAATAGGACTGAATACTGGCAAAAATGGTTATTCAAGAGCTGATCAAAGAGATGTAAGACCAGATGCATCATGAAGGTAAATGGCTGAGAATTGAAGAAAGTTTGAATGTTAGCTCAGCAGATGTGCTCTAGGTAAACGTCCACAGCATTTGTTAATTAGCAGGATGCCAAATTCAGTGAAAGGGGGGTGGTTTCTTAGGGAGGAAGACAAATGTCAGTGTGTTGATGAGTGAATGGTAGGTGTGGAGGTGGATATAAGTGATTACTGTATATATAAAATTTTTGTGAAAATTTGGTAAGAAGGTACTAGGTGCAGCTAGGGGTTAAAATAAGATCAAGGGAAAATCACTTATTTAGAATGGGATACATATGAGCATATTAATTGGATTAGAAAAAGAGACAGTAAGGAGGACAACTTTTGAAGGTGTCTAAGTTGGATGATATGATTAATTGACCAGGGTCCGAGGAAGAAGGGATTTAAGGCATCGGAACATAGATTACTCTTTAAAGGATGAGAAAATATGGACGATGTAGCTGCATGTAAGCTTTAGTTTTGAGGACAAGAATTTATGGAAGACCATTCCTCACCAAAACAATGTTATTAATTAACTTATGTGAATAAAAGTGGAAAGTAGAGATGGAAAGAATTCACAGAGAGATCAGAAGCTCCAGCCGAATGAGGAAAAAATGAATTTGTAATACTGCCATTCAGCAGAGGAATGTGTGAGTGTATGAGTGTGTGCGTGTGTCTTAATGCATACTTAGGTAATTGGATGAAAAGACACACATGATGCTGACCCCCATAGGCATTTGCTGGACCTATTTTGTGGAAGCATAATGATGCAAATACTTTAGATGACCTGAATAGAGAATTAGTTAATGGATAAATAACTGGGTCCAAACTAGAAAGAAAATGAAGAATATTTCTAACAGACAGGAGCAAGCTGAAAGAATTAGGACAAAGGTGGTCTCTAAGAATTTGAAGAGCAGATTCGGCAGAAATGAGTTTTTGGAAGAACTGAAGAAATGGAGTCTGTGGTCAAAATGAAGGATGCTAAGATAAGATTTCTGAGCTGGAATACTCCCTGGTAATAGAAGTGGCTGGCTGAATTGAAATAAGGGCAAAAGTTTTGGGTATTATATTCTCCAAGCATTTCAAAGGCTATTAGTTGTTTGGGTATGTATCATTACTTTATAGAAACTTGTTATGCATATTACAAAGATCAGGTTAAGATTTTGACACATAGGCCTAGGAGTTAAAAATGAATCTTCTGTATCTGTCAATTACTTGATTTCTAACTACTGAAGCATCATCTAACTTTCCTCAATTTTAAATACTATAATGGTAAGATAGAAATAACAAAGATAATTTACCTTCTATAGTGAGTAATGAAAAAAATTGTTCTTTTAAACAGGAATCAGCTGTGGTCTTTCATAGAGAACATTATAACCAGGAAAATAAAATGTCTCATTACAGCTCACTGAATAAATTGTCTTGTGCAGCCACTCTCTTCTGTGGCTTAGTATTACATTCACCCAGGAGTAGCTGTAGATGTTCCCACTGATTTCGCTTAGAGGTTACAGTGATCTTTCTGAAGTTCCTTATGCACTGAAATCTGCAGAGAATTTGATTACAAGTAGGACATCACCCATCAACATAGTCCCACAACCACAACTGAAAAATCAGTTGAACAAAGAGGGAAACACAAGATTCCTTTATTATTTTTAAGGAAGAAGTTGTTTCAACACTAAAAGGTAATAAGTAAATTGACAGTGTTTCTCAGAATAGTTCTCAGGAGACTTAGTATGTTGCTTGCACATCTAAAGAAACACCTGTATCCATTTCAGGATGAAGACAGCCTAATTTTTTACACATCCAAGATAAATTAATATCCTAAAAGCAGAATTCAGGGATCTCCTCAACTCATGTGAATAGAAGTAAACTTCTTATCCTAAAGGAGTAATAAAAATTTCTTGTTTATCAGCCAGCAGTAGGGATTTATTTCTATCATGAGTTACTTTTGATGAAGGCCTGAAAAACTAAAAATATGATTAATGTTAGGAATTTTAGGTCATGAGGTGAGTTAAACAGAAAAACAAACAAAAACACCACCAAGTGGGCCATAGTTAGAAGATATTTTGGAACCAATCATATATAGAAAACACAGCCATAATTTTATAGCCAAATTTTTTATAAAAGTAAGTGTTTAAATAAGCAAAGGCTATGTGCAATTATACCTTTTAAAGATTTTTAGATTTTTCTAAGAAAATATTTTCAACTTTAAAAAATATAACAAGATAAACTTGTTTTCATTTTTCTCCTCAATAACAATTATTTGTCTAAATTAACTTAGATTTTTCTGGGACTTCCCTGGTGGTCCAGTGGTTAAGACTTCACTTTCCAGTGCAGGCGGTGTGGGTTTGATCCCTGGTCAGGGAGCTAAGATCCCACATGCCTCATGGCCAAAAATCCAAAACATAAAACAGAAGCAATATTGTAACAAATTCAGTAAAGACTTTAAAAATGGTCCACGTAAAACAAAATCTTAAATAAAATTTTTTTTTTAATTAACAGATTTTTCTTTGAGTTGTTCAGCATTTTGTGCTATGGGTTGTGTTTCCTTGTGGACTAGAACTTATACCAAGTAGAATTTTGCCTAATAATCACTCTATTGTTTTACAGGATTCAATTATAATTATAGATTTAGAAGATACCTTAGACATCAGTCTAATCCATCTTTCCCATCTTTAGATTTTAAATAGGGAAATTGTTTGTAAACCATCCAAAACATTTGATTCATTCCTAGCTTCTAGTCTGAAATTCTTATTATAGCCAGAGGCTCTTTCTCTGAAATATAGGTGAAAATAGGAAGTGTAGGAGAATCAATGAGGGAGAATGTTCACTTTTTGTTTCTCCAAATTGTTATTTACAGTTAAGACAATTCATTGGTTTAATTAAAAATACTTTGTATGCATTTCATATGTGGCTAATCAGGTTGTGATGGGACATTTTGATACTCAGAAGAACAGAGAGAAAACTTCAGTCATGTTTAGTTGGTGATGAAAATGGAAGGTGTAGTTGGCACAATTACTCCTCACGTTGGTGGATGGAAAAAAGGGTGGGTGACTGGATTTGGGGTTTGAATTCTTGGGAGAAGAGCGTTGCATTGGCAGATGGCTATGGTTTATACTGTTTTTGCTCCTATAGTTTACAGACGGTATTCTCACCCTCTGTTTCACATTCTGCTAAACACAGTAGTCAGTATTGGTGGGTTATAACTGGAGAAAATGTGTTCTCATTATGTAGCAGATGAAAAGGTCAGGGGTAGAGAAAACCCCACTCTTACTGAAGTGACAGAAATGTGCTTCTGAAATATTACAATTCTGATTTAATTTCTCCATAGTAATGATTGCTTAACTGACATATTTCAAGTGGGTCAACTATCTTAAGATATTATTTTTTGGCAGCAGGCAAGATGTAATAATAATAAGATATAAATATACATAGAATTCTAAATATTGATCAGTGACTGTAGAATTACTATTACAGACTTGGACATAAGTTATTATAAGATATTTTGTGGAGTTTTGTGAGTTGGACCTAAATTCTTACCATTTTTAAACTTTATTGATTCTTTGCAAAAATATACCCTGTGCACTAAACAGTATGAATTTACAACTTGTTTCTTGAAACAGTGTTCATATGCAAGTGATGGGGTTTTATTCACTCATTTATTTAACAGAAACTGTTTTGGGAACTAGAGATAATATTATACCATAGTCTTATGTTAAAGGACCTTATGGACCAGAAAATAAAATTGTCCTTATTTTCTCTATTAGTTATAACATATAATTTATATCATAAAGTAAACTTTGTAGATTGAGTCCTGCAACAAAAATTATATATATAATTTATAAATGTATTTTTCTAGTGTCAATCTATTAATTTTCTTATCTGTAATGGGGTGGGGTTTTCTTCCTATTGGAGAACGTGGGGATGGTGGTATTGTGACTTCTTTTTAATGGTGATATTAATTGGAAGGTTTTTGGAGTTTCATTCATTCATCAAATATTACTGAAAGTCTAAGATGTAACTAGTATGGAACATGTTTGCGAGTGCATTGTAAATGGAATTATCTCCTTGGAAATATAAAATCATCAGCATAGTTACTGATTCAAAGCTAACAGAATGGGAAAAGATGAATGGTGTGTTTGACAGTAGGTAAGAGGAGGCTCCAATAGTCATTCCATACCTGGGGAAACACAGATAAGCAGCAGTCAGTTTCCAGTTGTCTTCAAGAATTACTCTGGGTCCAACATGCTACATTTTCCACTATTTGATGGAAAGTAGCACATTTCAAGCTCCCTTGATGTTTCCCAGGAAATATGCCTTTTAAAATAATGCAAATATTTATGGTTTTCAGGGATAATTATATTATTTGCAAAAAATGGCAGATGTGTGACTATCTTGAGATAATGTTTATGACTCCAAATTTTACTCTGAAGACAGCCAGATAGATAGCTTTCTTTATATGTTTTTCCAAATAAAATGAGTCCAAAGTTAAATATTTGTTCCAAGTTAGCAATTTATGTTGCCGGTGGGAAGGTACAGCTCTATTCCTTAAGGGCGTTCTTCTTGAATGAATGTTAACAAGGTTTCCTTCTTTAAACACCAATGTTTGTCTCTTCCTGTTTCTCCATGTTCTTTCATGCAGCAATCTAATTGCTTCACACAGTCAACAGTGATTAGCTTTACCCATGGTGGTTTTCATCATAGCATTCCAGGTTATTTTCCAGTGTTCCAGGATTAATTTGTATTTGGCCTTTGCAAGTTATCTCATTACATTCATTATTGCTCCTACGGTAACAAAATAGAATCGAATGAATTTTCAGTGGTGCTGTGACTGATTTTAAGGATAATGACGTTTTTGACATTTCCCGATGACATATATCATGTAATGATAAAATGTTTTGGCTAGTAAATGTCAATATAATACAACTTATTTTTACTTTTACAATACACATTTCTATTTTCCCTAAATCTGTCAAGCAGAAAATTCAGACACTTCATTTTAATTTATTTGCTAATAAGGTTAAATTAGCACATGTTTTCATAGGAGTCAACTGATCATAAATTCAGATTTAAAACTAAAATGACATATGTAGTAAGAGTTTGTCATAGTCACAAAGACTGAATGCCTAGGTAAGGTTACCGCAGAGAAGATATAACAGTGTTCATATTTTGCAAAATAACCTGACCTACTTTCACTTTTCTTAGAATATGTTAGGTAGACAAGAGACAGAAGCATTCTGCCATCCAGAGAATTTACCACTAGTCTTAGAAAACATTAGACTCAGCCCTGTCTGGGAAAAAAATACATTCCTGATTCTGTATTTTATGAAATTTTGCCCCTTTATCTCAGACACACAGGAACAAATGTTTTAAATGCCAAATGCAACGTTAATCATTTTCTAAATAGATTAACATGTGAACACTCCAAATGATTGTATGCCAAAGGGAAATATGAGATTGCTAAAGAAAAACTGGAAACCAGAATGGTTATTCTAAATATCATTATGCCTTATAATATACTATCACAAACATGTGCACATATATCATAATAGGTGGTTCTGTTCTCACAGGCGTCTTCCAATTGTCATAGCCTAAACGTCGTTTGCTGCACCCAACTAGAAAAAACATACTGTATCCAGCAACTGCTTATAATGACAACTATTATGGCAAGTGAAGCCAATTTTAAAAATATAAGCTTTAGACACATAGATTTCTGTAATGATAATACATTTTTCAACATAAGGTATTATATGTAGAATATTGTCAATGCTATTTTAAAGCATTTCTTGTAGATTTTACTTGATTTTTAAGAAATAAGAAAAATATATATATATTCCAGAAATCTTACTGTTATAGATAATTGATCCTTTTGTTGGGTATTGACTGCCACATATTTCTATGTATTTATTTTAATTTTTTAAAATATTTAAGCACTTTTTCCTGTGGCCTAGTTACCAAAATATTTTGAAAGAGAGCAGACATTATTTTTATTAGTGTGTATTGGTATTTGTGAGAATATATTTAGATATATTTTTAAGTTTAGCTTGGATGAGGTTGAATTTTTTGTGTATGATTTTGAAAAAGAACCCTATATAAAGTGAATTTAGATTTTATGATTTTGTGAACTGATTAGCACTTTATAATATTGTAGCTCTAAGTATTTAATTTTAATTACCTTACATTAAAAATAAAACAAATGTAGAGAAATAAAGATATTTATACATGTTTCAAATCAAAGGAAAAATAAGGAATGAATTTTCATGTTTCAGTGAGGTATTAACATTTGTTTCAGTACCATTGCTAAGGAGGAAAATACACATGTATCAGGTAAAATAAAATGTACACTAAAAATGCAGTTGTATAGAATTCAGGGTCTTTGTAATTTATTATGGACTAATAGAGATATTCAAATGAGTATGCAGTTAGGTAAATCATATCTTGAATATACATCAGAAAGAACTCCATCTTGGAGAGTCTTAAGATCATTGTCAGGGTACCCCTAAATCCTACCTTCTTATTGACTTAAATTTTCCCATTATTTTTACTTAACATCACTGTTTTATTCTTTACATACTCCTTCCAAATTATCACAAAGTTTCATAAATTAAAAAACTTTTCCTTAGAAAACAGTTTGTTATCTGTCCATGATGAATAAAGAATGGAGTGGCATTTATTGGAGGAGTGGTTATAGATGGTCTAGGTGTTCCTAATATAAGAGTTAATGTTTACTTTTTTAAAAAATTTTTATTGGAGTAGAGTTGATTTACCATGTTGTGTTAATTCCTGCTGTACAGCAAAGCGAATTATACATATACATACATCCACTCTTTTTTAGATTCTTTTCCCATATAGGTCATTACAGAGTATTGAGTAGAGTTCACTGTGCTATACAGTAGGTCCTCATTAGTTATCTATTTTATATATGGTAGTGTGTCTGTCAATCCCAATCTCCCAATTTATCATTCCCCCACAAGAGTTGATCTTTAAAGACTGTTTTGAGGCAGATAATCTCATTTAGGGAAGGTACTGATTGCAGACCATAGAAATATAATTACTAGAGTAATAGTAAGGAGGAAGGAAATAAAGAGTAAGTGGGGGGTCAAGAGGTAGGTTTCCCTGGCAGTAGATGGTATTCCTTGTCACAGTGCTTTTTGCATATACCTGGAGTTAAAGCAAGCCAGACAAAAGGAAGTCAAGTATTAAAAGGCATCATACGCCTTGACTGGGTTTTAAGATATGATCACTCTATTGTTTTTATAAGTAGAGTGCATGATGAAATCCAAATTTGAAAATTTGTTCTTAACTAATGAAATAAATGGAGAAGAGGAAGAAAGTAAGGATGCTGTTAAAGAGGTTTAAGCTAAAACTGACTTAGCTTTCAACTATAGTTCTACTGGAATATAGTAAAAAATGAATATGTCCAGGTAAGAATATTAAATTCATAGACCTCCTCCCTAAAAGTGGCATTTCTGTATTTTACCATTGTGGTTCAGTATATGTTTTGGACCGTCTATTTATCATATCAATAGCCAAGGTACACCCTTTTTCAGTGTTTCAACCAAGTGATTCTCAATTTACTATGTACTCTATTTTAGAATCACTAATTAATAAATGAAGTTTTCTTTTGAGATCAGCAACACATGCCAAATTCCCAGTTTGTCCTGGACTGAGGATTTCCAGGGATGTGGGACTGGAATGAATTTCTCTCCAAAGCATGTACACATGCCTTAAAGACCACTGATACTAGAATTGACTTTGGAAGGTGAATGTTTTCTCTACATTTGCTTGACATTGTAGAGAATACAAATAATCAAGAAGTATACTATCTTTTTGTTTAATTTACCAAAATGTTAATGGATGCTTTTTTCTTCAATCTTTGAGGTGACTTCTCTACCCAGACCCATCTACCCATCTGAATACCCACCCCCACCCCCTTTCTCTCTCTCTTAGGTTAAGAACCTTCATCCTAAAATAACCACTTTAATTCCCATCTCTGTTCTAAAGGGATCTAGTAATATGGTGGCCATGTTTTCCAAAACCAAAACCAAAACACATGGTTTAACTCAATTAGTACACTTTCATGTAATACCTGACATCAGAAATGTCCCAAATAAATCTGGATATATGGCTGTGCAACTAAAAAAACTGCAACTTTAAGATTTGAAGTTATCAAACAGAAATTCAAGTAGAATGAGTTGATTTCATAAAGAATATATGCAGTACGCTGTTTTACTGCATGCAGTACTTTTAGGCCAGTAAATGTTCAATGCATATTTCTTCTAACACCCAGAGTAAATACGATGTGACAAAATTACTTAAAATATTTCCCGAGTTTCCTATATTCATTGTCAATAGAATTACATCATCCTTATCCCATGCTTCCCATAAATTGACTAGTTTAATCTATATAGTAATTTGACATACATCCTTTTACAGACAGATTTTTTTTTTTTTTTTTTTACTAAATCTCAGTCACAGGGTTAAGTAAGAAATAGCAATAAATACACTAGTTCATGAGTTTACTGAAGCTATATCTTTCAAGGTCATACACTTGTGATATAAAGGAGTGATTTGTTAGTAACAAGCTTTTACATTTATAGACTTCATTTCCTTAGCCACTTCTTGGAACTGAATAATTCTAACTTAATTGTCCTCTTTAAATCAGATTTACTATAGTTATTTCCTTTGCAGCATTTCAAGAATAACCATATTATTCTCCAAGGAAGTATCTAATGGAGTATTTTGACTTGGATCTTTCCTTGGGGCCCCACTTGAAGAGATCATCTGAGAAAATATTAGTCCCTTTTCAAATGTCTTCATGATAGCACTTCTGCCCACACTAAGGGAAGGATGGAGCACAGAGGTTGAAGGGAGTCATACCAAATTGTTTGTAAGATTTCATTTTTATTTAGTCATCTTTAAGTGTTTGACGTACATCAATTTATAGATATGAAATAAAGATTTTTGTTTTCCTACCCTGGTTAATTTTCACCAGTGACAGAGTAACTGGATACTAATAAGTTAAATATATGGAATGAGGTTTACTATCTCTTAAAGTCCCCCAATGTTGTATTCTAGAAACCAGTGCTTAGAAAAATAAATATCTCCCCCCAAATCTCACTTCCACTACTGGAATGATAACTGGGTATTAGGAGCAACAGGACAAAGTTCTATGTTTTGTTTTCTCCACTGAAGTTTTATTTTGAAGATTTATTACTTCTTTTAAATGTGCCATATATTGTTGTTATTTTAATTGGTCAGATACAACCAAAATACTGAAAATTGTTATCAGATTAGAAAATATTATCTATGGTTTTTCACTGCTTCTCTTTATAACCCAATTATTAATTTATCAAAATATGAGAGACGGTAACACTTGAGCTGTATGTTACTATAACACATTCCTACATCCTGGTTACTTAATTTTGAATTATCACCACATATTCTTAAATATTTTTTATTGTATATTTTTTGACCACATAGATATCTAAACTATGATTTGGTTTTTGATCAATGGATATTTTTTGGTCAATTTTTTTTTTTAAAAACCTAAGTTAAACACATAATAGTCCTACTAGTTCTCTACATTTTTAATATGGCAATTCATTTGATCCAGAGAAAATTATCATTACTCAGAATAATTCTCTGTTATTTTTTAATGTATATGTTAACCTGGTTATTGCTATTTAAGAACTTAAATGTAACAGGTATGGAATATCTGAGAATGAGGAGATAATTGGTTTTGTAATTTCCCCATATCCTTTTAAAAATAGTACAACTCCTTCTCTTTCTCTCTTGACCTATATCTCTACCATTATACTACTTCATTTCTCTGTTCCCCTTGGAAACAGAGCATCTTGTGGGTTTTACTATTTGCTATCTTCAATTTCTTTTCCTTTATTTTTGCTTTAAACCCCTCCTTCAGGCTTTTGTCTTTACCACTTTCTGAAATTGCTCTCTCCAAAGGTTACTGATGACCATTACATTGTAAATTTCAGTTGCCATTTTTCAGTCCCATATTACTTGAATTATCAATAGCATTTGAAGCAGATCATCATTTTTTCTCTTCTTCAAATGCTTTTTTTCCCTTCCCCTTTTTTTCCCTTCCCTTCTTCCAAAATTCCACTCTTTTCTAGTTTACTTCGTCCCTCACTGACTACTTTCTTTCAGTCTCTTTGTTCATTTTTCCTCATCTGCCCAACCTCTTCACCTTTGAGCATCCCCAGGGCTTCTTGCCCTTGTCTTTTCTGCCCTTCTCTTTCCTCACTGCTTTGGTATTCTCATCTGGTCTTGTAAAATTAAACGCCATCTGTGCAGTGATGACTGCTAAATTTATATCTCCAGCCTGGACCTCTTCCCTGAACACTAGGCTTATACACTTATCTGCAGAGTTGCATTTCCATTTGGATGTTTAGTAGGCAGACCACGGTACCATGTACGCAACTGACCTCATGGTACTTCTCAAACTCAGTTTTATTACAGCCTTCTGCATCATAGTAATGGACAACTCAAGTTACTCAGGCAAAAAACTTTGATATAATTCCTAATTCCTTTCTTTCTCACACATCCCAGTTCCAGTATGTTAGCAAATTTTGTCAGCTCTACTTAAAAATACGTAGGCCACATACCCTATTGTTTCCCCTTTTCTAATTAACTTTATGTCATAGCACTTATCAGCATATTAATACTTTATATATATATTGCATTTTAAAGTTTTCTTTTTTATTGAGTCATAATTGACATATAACATTGTATTTTGTTAGTTTTAGGTGTACAATATAATGATTTAATACATGTATATTTTGAGAAATAGTTATCACAATAAGTTTAGTTAATTTAACATCCATCACCAAACACAGTTAATATTTTTTTCTTGCAATGAAAACTTTAAGATCTACTCCCTTCGCAACTTTCAAATATACTATGCAATATTAGTATATTTGGTCATCATGCCATACATTACTTCCCCAGGACTTATTCATCTTATAAATGAACGTTTGTACCTTTAGATCACCTTCACTTACTTTGCTCACCCTCCCCACTCTCTGCCTCTGTCAAATTACAATCTGTTCTTTGTATCTATGAATTTGGGTTTTTTTTGTTTTTTAAATTTGTTTTAAGATTCCACTTATAGGCAATATTATGCAGTATTTATCTTTCTCTCTTTGACTTATTTCACTTAACATAATGCCCTTAAGTTCCATCCATGTTGTCACAAATGGCAGGATTTCCTTCCTTTTTTATGGCTGAATAATTAATGTGAATAATCACATTTTCTTTGTATTTTCTTCTTATTTTTGTATTTCTCCCAGTTATAACCTAAGTTTTATGAAGGATTTTTTTCTCCTTTATTAGTGTATCTCCACTAGTGCTAAGTGGGCAGTAGGCACTTAAATAATTATTGGATGTATTTATTTTTTATTTCTTTATAATTTCACTAACTCTTAAAAGATTTAAGATTGTCTTTAAGATTTAAGTTGTCAGTTTAAAAAATCTGCATATAACCAGTTCATTTAAAAAATACATATTTTTTACATATCTTTATGTGCCAAGCCTTTTGTCAGGTATGTTGGTTAAAGAAAATAAAATGCAGGATCCTTGCTTTCAGAGCTCCCTTCTGACTGGGATTCGATCATATTAATAAACCATCAAGGTCACTGTAATGCAGTTGTAAAGCAGGGAAAAGCCATGACTAAGATGGCATGAAAGTAGGAATGGACATGAAATCTCTGTGTACTTATGTAAGTTCCTAAATATCTCTCTATCCTAGGTCCTCCTCTATAAAATATGGATAAAACTTTCATGTGCTATTGTGTGGGGAACAAGTCTAGAAATGAATATGGATCAGCTAGCTCTGGTTTGGCATAAGGTAGACATACACTTAAAATTAATCTATTCCCTCTGCTTTATTAGGTACTACCTTGTGATGGTATACATAACTTCCCAGCATTCAGGTATCAAATGATAAAATAATAGTTACATGTAAGTATGAAATTTCAAAGTTGAGGTAATATTATAGACAAGCTAAAATCCGATAGGTAATGAGAGTCATTGACATCTTTTTAATTAATTAAAATTACATTTTTTTCTAATAGTCTATATAATAGATCAGAAATGAGGAAAGAAGGGATATCCATTAGTTTATGTTAATACTCTACAAGAATATTAATATGGATTTTAAGAGGTTAAAACAAACAAAAAAGCCCATGAACATATGGAAAAGATATTGGGTGTACAGAATCTACTGGACTTGGAAAATTATTAGATATGTTAATGGGGTAGAAGAAAAACTCATAAATGACCCTGGGAGTCTTTATCTTGAGCAGAGACATCAACAAAGACAAGATTAAAAATATTAGCAGGCATTGGGGTGAATGGTGAAGTGACAGGGTGAATATAATTTGAATATAATTGTAGATATAATGAATTTGACATACATAGTAGACTGTTCTTTCATGCAGGGAGAGAAAGTTAGAGGCCACACATAAGTCTTTGGAGGTGCACCAGAAGATAAAAAGGGAAAGAGTTAAAATAATGAGTAAGAATTGCCAAGGATAAACATATTTATAGACTTATCAAGGATATAGGCAGAGGACAACAGAGGTAGTTAGTAATTCAGCAGGAAAAAAATTTAAAAATCAAGAGATTTTTCCAAACAGGATTTTCTCAGAGGTATGAAGGAATTAAGGAAGGAAGGTAGGAAGGCAAAATAAAGGTAAAGCTATAAATACTATGCATAAGAAAGGACCCACATAAAAAGGGAAAAATCTTGGAATCTTTGACTACCTTGATGATGGAAAATTGTCTTCAGGGAATAGGGGGCCAGGGAAAGATTGGGAGCTTGAAAAAGTGGGTAAGATTATGGATTACTACTAGAGGAGTGATTGACAAGGGTATTGAGAGTTTGGGACAGACCCTTTGAAGCCCCAGATAAATTATTTAACACACATGTATAGTGGTGTCAGTCAGCTGAGCTTGACCGTTTGGAAGCACAAACAAAGATGTTTGGTTTGTAGGCTTTTGAGAGCAGAGAATTGGCAAGGAGTGAATTAAATGTCAGTCAGGGTAGTGAGGTTATTGAGGAAGAGAAAGCCTAGGTATTTGAAGCAGGGAGAAGAACCTGAGGACTAAAAGAGACCATTGTTCAATGTACTGAAATCACAACTTTTTCTCAACATACAAGTGGCTATGGAATTGTCTATTCTATTTACTTCCCAGACTTCTGTAATGGCAAGTACTTCTCCTCAGAGGAAGGCAGGTACCCTTTTAATATAAGGGAAGCAAGAGGAACTGGTATCATTAATAATTCTTATGAATGATTGAGAGTTACTTGAGGGTAGATAGATATATCAAATGATGGCTTCTCAACAAACAACACGGCAGTGTAAAAGTTTGCCTAAAGCAAACAGAAGATAGAGAATTTAAAATAAGTATAGAGGCAGTGTTGTACCATTGGAAATGACCAATTTTAATTCATCATACATTAATTCTTAATTAACAATGGCTTTTAGATATCCCACTGACAAATTTTAAGGTAACTAAAATAGTTTACACTTTTCTTTATTCCTTATTAATATTAGAATCTTCTATTTTATTGTACATTTATATTTACCTTTCTCAATTAATGCTCACACCATTATTTATTTTGATCTTGGCTCTATTTCCTACATTAAAATTCCACTATATATACACTTGGAAAACATGAAAATAAAAAGGAATAAAAAGTTCCTAAATATTTACCTAAGGGTACTTTCTATATTTTCCAAAAATCTTTGAATAGCTAATTTGCATTGTTAAAATCTGGTTGTAATCATACTACATATAGAAGACTAAATATATTTTTATTTGCCCATTTTCAGCTTATATATTGTTTATAATTATGCAGTTTTAAAAATTGCAATTTATTATTATTACATAATAAACAATCTAGTGAATATGTTGACTTCTTTTTTCACTTTCATTGCCAACTTTGGGACTGTCTTAATTCTTATAGAAGTTGAAATGTCACCAGGAGAGATAACTTAGCAGCAGGCTACTCCAGTTGCTTCAGACCGCAGCCAATTTACTTAGAATCCCAGGATAACAAACTTCTATTCTGTCATCATCCCAAATTCCTTCCAGGCAACACTACAAATATGTGGAGTGGAAAAAATATGAACATGCAAATGCATGACTTATGTAATTACTGCCATCATTATTAACATAGGAATATTGTTTTTATTGCATTTCTGGTTGCTTATGACTATTTGTGGATATCTTCTTGTAATTCAGTTTTAGTTGTTTTCAATGAGTATTTTGACCTAGATTCTAAGAAGTAGAATTCATTGGCCAGAAGTATTTAAAACTTTCAAATGATATGACCGGTTCAGTATGAGACAGACCTGAATTCAGGACTCTTGAGAGAAAAACAAGTAAGGTTTTCTCAAATGCCTCTTTCATTTTCTGGACAAAGAAGTTGAACAAACAAAATGGATATTCAGAAAATGTTGGTATTTTATTCAGATTTGCCTTTAATGGAATTCATCAAGCAGAACCAATACTAAGAAAGATCTAAAAACATTAAGAACATAAACAATTCACCAAACACAGGGGATAAATCAAAACTTTCTTACTTGCATGGCACAAGCTGAGCATGCTTCCCAAGCAGAATCCATAAGGCTGTGAATTCTTGAGCAGGTTTTATTGATGTCAGTCAGTCAGTAAGCATTTCCTGAAGACATCTTTGGGATGTGATGCTTTGCTAGAAACCCATATATTTTCTCCTGATGAATTTGACAGATACTTTAGTGAAAAATGCAAAGTCACTCATTTTCCACTGTATAAGGTAGAGAAAGGAGAGAAAAAATGATCGGTGGTGAACATATATTAGTTTAAAAATCAGGACAATTATAACAGACAACTTTGGACCAGAGCTGCTTTATGACTTTCGTGAGCCCTCAGCACTTTTGCCTTTGCAGTCCCCCTTCTCCATTAAAAAATATATTAAAAGTATATGTTATATTTGTATTGGTATAAAGACAGATATTTAATGATATATATTAAAACAGTTTCCTCTACTTAAAAGTTTAAGTTTTCTTCTGAGTTCAAAATAAATGAAAACAGCTTGTGGGCTGTTAAACTTAGTGTGGGCCCTCGGCACTGTGCCTAATGGGTCAATTTCCTCTGCTTTAGAACATGTTAGGAACCAATTCAGCTTCTTCCTCCCTCTTCAAAATCATTTAATACTTCTGATGTTAAAGTTGTGAGGTCTACTGAAGCTGTTAATGTTGGCTGCATTTGCCTGATCTACCACGGTGATTCTGTTTTTTGTTTGCTGTTTGTTTTTTAATTTTATTTTCTCCAAGTGGACTGATGTGGACAAGAAATAAGGTGTGGAAGTCACCCAGAGTTACAAAATTGGTATAAAGATGTATATGTAAACTTAAACTTGGCAATGATTATTCTTTTCTGCCTTCTTTGCAACTTATAGTTGTTAACTGTATTGTCAAAGGATGTTACAGGTATGAGAATCATTTTTCAAGCCCACAAAATATGCTTCATGGACCACTTGAATCTCAGTTACACCTGTGATTTACAATATAGTTACACCTGGTATTTACAGCTTACACCAGTTATTTACAATATAAATTCCTACCATCAAATCAAAGTTTCTCAGAGTGGAGTCAAGAAAATTCACTTTAACGATATCTCCATGTGGTCCTTATGGACTTAATATGTGAGACCCAGATGTCTAATTGTAAAATCGTGTGAAAATCTGAGGTTTTATAATGTTAGAATCAATATGTGAAAAAAAAAAAAAGAAGCTTACACTGAGGCAATATGTTAGGGGTAAAGTGGTCCAGACTATATTCTTTGAGGTTTGTTTTACCAACTGAATACAAAGGGGAAGTAACTTCTTTTGTCCCTCCTTAATTTTTGCTATTGGTTAGGAGAATTGATCCTCGGTCACATATGTAGCCTAATGAGTTGCTGTCAGAGAAGTTTCCTGAGCATGTTTAAGTGTGCACAGGGATGCTTTTTAGTAGATGCCTGTGGAGTTGATGGCTTATGTGCTGCCTTGATTAAGGGCCTCTGGGATTCATTCAGTGTTTTAGTGATGGTGCACTAAATGGCACCTGACACTTTGTAACAGTTCAGGAGTCTTTCTTTCTGTTTAATTCATCCCCAGGGAGTGACTTTGGAATAGGGAGTACTAGAGTTAATGCCTCTGGTATAGTTACTTGTACAAATAGGTGTATTTTAAAAGATACTATCTCCCACATGAGAACAGATATTGAGAAGACCTGACTGATAGATTTTTATTCTTAACAAAACAGGTCGAGTTTTCTCTGTCTCTGGAGATAGATTTGTTCTGTACTTATTAGCATAATATATTCCTGTAGAAAGTTTGGAAATAAACAGATAAAAATGATATTAGAAACCTCTAGATCTTACTACTTAGATCTACTCATTGTTAACACTCCAGTACTCTTCTTTCTGAAGGCTTCTGATACATTTTTGTAGTTGAGATACACTGTATTTACAATTCTGATCCTTTTAAAATAACATTATTTGAAAGTATTTTTATCAGTTACATAATACCCTATCTTATGGATTCATAGTATAATTACACATTACTGTTACTGAGAATTCAGGCTCTTTCTAACTCTGCTTCATTGTGGATACATATTTAACTGTATTTCTCATTATTTGCTTAGGAAAATAAAGTAACTGAAATATACTTGTTGAAAATAATGGTATGTTTCCAACTACTGATACATTTTGGAAAATCGTTTTTCACAAATAATCTTTCATTTTTATTGCAAAACTAACAAACACAAGTCTTGAGAGAAAACACTTGCCTTTCTGAGATATTTGATGCAATGACTGAAAAAATATATATATGGTAGTGGAATCTATGGCAGTTACCAAATTGATATATTGAAGAGTAAGAGAAAAAAAGGTGTTTCAAAATGCCCACTATATTTGTAACATGTTATATTATGACTTTAGAAAGTCCTATGGTATAGAAAATCATTAGATTACTAATTATTAAGGAGCTGGTGGTAAATATAAATACTGAATGTGGGAGAACTTTACAGAAATAGGAAAGACTTATACATATAAAGAAGAGATCATTAAGAAATAGATTGGAAAAGAAAGGAGCTCTATAAATCTCAAGCCAGTAGAAAGAGATTTGAATTTGTCACATATTCCTAAGTAGATACATAGTTCGTTTGTGCAGAGTAATAAAGCATCTGGGATAACTATGATTTACACATAGTATAATCATGAAAAGATTCAAAGATAATACTGACAAAAGAATTAAAAGATTCTACCTCCAAACGCACTCAAAAAGCAAAAAGAAAAAATTGTTTTAATGAAGTGTTCATGTATTCCAAAATAGATGAAAAAAAGAGAAACTTTTAGGAAGGGAAAGGGTCTGTAAAAAGTGGTCAAGATTTGGAAGCTAGCCATGACTAAGGCTTTCTAAGATCTGGTTTTCTGAGAGGCTGAATAAAGGAAATAGATGTACTTTATCTGGAAAGAGGTAATTTTACAGCCCTGCTTTGTATTAAGTGCCAGTCCTTATTCTACCAGGGGAATGGCTTATTAATTGCACCACCATGGTCTAGGGAGCCCAATTACTGAACTCTAGGGAGTTCAGTAAACTGGACAATTTCAGCACAGATACCTGGGATCCTTCCTGGTTGGGACCAACTCACAAATAGACATCTGGATGATCACAAACTAGACTGGACTGTCCATCATCATTTTTTATTCAGAACCACATGCCTCAGACAGCATAACACATCCTAGACCCAGTTCTAAGCTTAGTCACCATCAACACTGCCTTTTCATAAGAAAAGAAAACATAAGACCATCATTTTATTTCTAAGAAATAGAATATGAACTTCTCAGATCTCAGTTCTCTGGAAAAAAAAAAATAGGTCTAGAATTTAATTATATCCAAAAATGTAAGGAGCTTAGTCAGGATTGTGGAAATGAAGTAGGAATTTCACATTTATTTTAAGATTCAATTATGTAGACATTTGATCACATAATTGTGTTCCCAATCAGGTACAGAATCCAATTCATGTTTTTTGGAGAAATGTTAGCATGCAATAAATCGTATGGTTATAAAATGTAGTCTCAAAATAGATACTCAAGGTAGATATTCAATCAGGTTTCTTAAACAGTTCATCATCAGTTCCTAGAAGCAATATTCGACACTCACTGACAAAGTGAGTTGAGTCGTGAACAAAGGAGCCTGGAAAGCAACTATTTCGTCTGCATAGAAATGGTACTTACTGCAATGGGTCTGCCTTGGGCAGGGCCTAGCTTGGAGATGGATAGTGACATAAGGGCATCAAAGCTGCTGAAGCATCCAAAGACTGCAAAGTAAACAAAATAAGTGCTTTAAGGAGAAACTGAAGCAGAATGTTAAGTGATTCAGCAGAGTTTTACAATGCCTGAAAATTCCTAGAGCAGACTCCAGAATCTGACAGAGAATGGAGACAGGGTGTTTTTTGTATAATTGAAAAGGCTACAGCAACAGATCCTGCAAGAGTAGTTACTGTTGGAATCCACAGAAGCCTCTTCGTCTGTTTGCATGTTATTTTTGATTTAAAATTTCATTAAATGATATCAAATATACCTCCTTCAACTTAAAGAAATAATAACAAATAATAGTTTACTGAATACTCACTAAACCCAGGTATAAGACACAGTCTTTGCTCAGATGCATCACATAGGGTGAACTAATAAACTATAAACAAGTAATTCAAATTACAGAGGGAACAAATTAAGTTCCAATGTTACTTTCCAGACAATAAAATATACTAGCCCACTGAATCATCACCTAAAGGAAGTGAGTAAGGTGCATTACTAAAATCACTTAAAATCTGAACAAACCAGAAGAATACTTTGGAGGAAATAAGCAAGAATCTGAAGAGAAAAGTTTCCATTTTCTATTTCAACTCTATGTCATCTTAATTTGATAGTCTATGTGCTCTCTTTATATGCTTTTTCCGCCTCCAAATGAAATATAAATATATGGAAGTGCTTTTTTTACATGCACATATTATTATATTTTGCCTGATTTTTGAGATAGGACATATGATGTAATAGACTAGAGACCAATATATTTTATTTTTTCCTCTTTTTTTCATTTTCAGAAGTTATATGCTCGTCACACTAAAACATTTGATTTTTGTAATACTCTATTCCTTCAAAATCAGTCATCATCAATAGCAAAAAGAGACTGCTAGGGGAAATTTTCTTCCACATTGGAAGTGGGAAATTGTCCTCTGCCAATGCACCAGTCTGCAATTCTGATAGTTTTAAAGTGCGTTTATATAGTTGCCACGAGTGGGGTTCTCATAATGAATAGTTCATAGTTCCGATACTTATAGAGTTGCACATTAGGATAATCAGACTAATGTAGTTTGAGAAATTACATGGGGATTGAGATATTTTAAGAATTTTGGAATATAAGATGACTTGGCAATGGTCCACATCAACCAACATATAAGAGATTAGGAAAAAATGAATGACAGTTTGTAATACTTTAAATGAGATGTTCCTAGGATGCAATACTCAAGTTGATAGAAATTTTTCCGGTACTTTAATGAAGACTAAACTATTATTAAGGTCCCACAGACGAAAAGAATATATACATTGGAGAAATTTAAAATTTTAAAACCTCTGCTATTTGTAATTTTGAGTCTTCAAAAAAAGTTTATTATAACCTATCTCCAAGCTATTGTTGTCAGTAATATTTCTATTAATGCTTCATATATTATTTTAAACAGAGTGCCACAAAAATCACATTATGCCATGAAAATTTCTTAACCTTATAAGCTATCATCTCCATTCTATAGATGAGGAAGCTGAGCCTTAGTGATCTGACTCAATTATTAAATGGGAGGGCTGGGATTAGAACCCAAACTTGCCATACCTTGGTGTCTTGTCCTTTTAGTACTGCAAGTATCATTTTGATCTGATTAGATGTACCTTGATTAGTTCACATTGCAGGGGAGCAAAACTTGCCACCACAAAATGTCTCCTTAGGGCTTCCCTGGTGGCGCAGTGGTTGAGAGTCCGCCTGCTGATGCAGGGGACACGGGTTCGTGCCCCGGTCTGGGAATATCCCACATGCCGCGGAGCGGCTGGGCCCGTAAACCATGGCCACTGAGCCTGCGCGTCCGGAGCCTGTGCTCCACAATGGGAGAGGCCGCAACAGTGCAAGGCCAGAGAAAAAAAAAAAAAAAAAAAAAAAGGGTCTCTTTAGCGCGCAGATTATTTTGAACTGAAAACAATCATTGCGCAAAAGGCTCTGGAAGAAACTTTGATCTCCCCCCACCCCTACCAACTGCTTGAAGAATTTAGATGGAGGGCCTGTTATAGAAGCAGAGTTATCACCAGAGAAATCTGCAGTGAATATGGGCTTGTGTGGTGGTGGGGAACTCGTAGAGGTCAGAATTCATTCTGTGTCCAATTGTCTCTGCAAGGCCCAACAAACGTTTGTTTACCAAATATTCGCTTTTCCTTCTCCATGTCAATTGCTTTCCTCTCCTCTAAAGTCCCAAACTCCTACTCCCAACATCTTCTTTTGCTTTCCTCTGAAGATGGTATTTATGGTAAAGACTTGGGCCATTTTCATGAGTTACTCAATTCTCTTGGGTGTCTTCCATGCATACATGTAATTAAACTTTTTTGATTTTCTCCTGTTAATAGGTCTCATGCCAATTTAATTCTTATGCCAGCCAGAAGAACCTAGAAGGGTAGAGAAATTTTTCTTCCTCCCCAACAATGTATATGGAAAATCAGACGACTCTCCAGTACATTTTGAACTTGTACCTATTTTTTAAATATTACACATACAATTTGGGTCCATTCCTACTGTCCCATTCCGAACTTCTATTTTACTCTCATACACATCTTAATTTGAGTAATAGTGAAGCAGCTTGAGCTGTCCTCTGCCGGAAATATGTTTATCTCATTACAATCTCAGAAAATTACTTGCAATTTAACCCTACGTTCAAATTTTCATGTTTCAAATAGTCCTCTTATTGGAAGGGGAATTTATTTAGTCAAAGGGGAGCCTATGCACAAATGAGATGTTGTGTTCTGAGATATTTTTACAAAGAGATTTGTTTTTACAGTCAGGTAACAAGAACCTCATCATTTTCTGAAGCCAAAATAAGACTGATGGCTTGAAAACCTTGGCACACAATAAAATACAATACCTGAGATTGGGAAAGCTGTTAGAATCCAATATATCAGGCATAGAATAAACACAGTTATTTCATCAGGGTGGCCTTTGCTGACCTAGACTATGCTGGATTTTTTTTCAATAAATATTCAGCTTTCTCTTTTTCTTTATAGCATATCATCATAATGTTCATTCTAAAATATGAAGTATATTAATTTGTGTAAGAGCAAGAATTGGCTGTAGAATATGTCATGTTCAACACAATGTATATATCTGGTACATAATAGGTATTCATTTGTAATTTTTCAATACATGAATGATCATACAAATAAAATAATGAATTAAAAAGTCAGCTGTCTTAGAACCTAATTCTAACTCCTTTGACTATTTGAACAAGTGACTTCTAGAACACTGTCTAAAAATATGTCCCAACTAACAGTGTCCTTGCAAGGATCAAATGAAATGAGGTATGCAGAAGTCTTTGTAAAGCTTTATATACATTTTAGGTTATATTGAAAATGCACTAAGAGCTCTTTGAGATTATTTTGAATCCACAATTTTAGGTCAAATGCCAACATTATCAGTGGTGTTCAGAATATCTTCTTTGAAGGGAATATATGCATATACATTTTGTAATTTAAAACTTTCTATATTGTTATATGTGCTTATCAGTGGTTTTACTTTTAAACATTTAAAATAGTTTTTACTTAGAACTATTTACTCCATATTTCTATAGTATAAAATATGTTAAGTTTTTAAAATTAAAATTGATCCATTAGTTAAATTGTGAACCCATCTGTTTAATCTACCTGCCTCCTTCCTCATAAATTTCAACTAGGTAATAGCAATGATTGTTCCCATGATTTGGATAAGGAAACTTGGAGGTTAAATGCAGCATCTATTGTCCTGGGTCAAGAATATCAGTACTATGACTTATTTTAATTTTTATATTTATTGTCCATGTATATATTCACTGTATGACATAATAAGAAGCATTTTATTTTAGGAAAAACAGTGAGATTGATAGGAACTGAAACAGAACAAAATGAAAGGTACAAGGATATCAGAAAATACAGGATATTTTACATTGTGTTATCAGTAGGTCCCAGCTAAATGGAGTTTAAAATATTAGAAAAAATAGATTCTATTCTTCTTCTTTGAACACAGAGAATGATATGCAATATGCAGTATATGCAAAATGGATATTGAGCTAAATACCTGTTTATGGAAAATGCATTGCAGGCTGCTTTCAAAGGCTATTTTCTTCTGTAGTACTGCCAAGGTCAATGAGATCTTAGTTTGGCTGAAGTGTCCCAGTCATGACATTAGGCAAAATGCACAGTTGGATACTTTTTTCCAAACTTCAAGAGCTTATCAGAATTTATATGCTATACTTCTGCTATACCATACAAGAAGACTCAAGTTTGCTAAAGGAAAAAAGTTGCATTTAATTTTTAATGTAGAAAAGTTGCTTTATGGGGGCAATAAAAGGGACAAGAAACTAAATTCCACTAAATCTTACTATCATGACAAATTAGGAAGATTTTTAAAAATTTTATTGGAGTATAGTTGATTTACAATGTTGTGTTAGTTTCAGGTGTACAGCAAAATGATTCAGTTATACATATACATATATTCATTCTTTTTTAGATTCTTTTTCATATAGGTTATCACAGAATATTGAGTAGAGTTCCCTGTGCTATGCAGTAGGTCCTTGATGATTACCTATCTTATATATAGTAGTGTGTGTATGTTCATCCCAAGCTCCTGATTTATCCCTCCCCACCCCATGTTTCCCCTTCAGTAACCATAAGTTTGTTTTTGATATCTGTAAGTCTGTTTCTGGTTTGTGAATAAGTTCATTTGTATCATTTTTTAAAAATTAGATTCCACATCTGAGTGATATCATATGATACTTATTGTTTTACCCTACTAAGTCAAACTTTGTCTATTCTTATCATAAATAGCTTAGTTTGAAGGTAATAAATTACTAATACATAAGAAATGATGTGTCCTAATAAATAGACAACACTTTATTTGATGAAGATAATTTGGAACTTCTCTACCACTTCCTCCAAAGAGTTGATGGTAGAATGTAGTGAAATTTAAATGGCAGGTGTAATTAATTCATTTTGACTTCCTTGGAGGATAAAAAAATTCAAAATGCACATTTGCAGATGGCTTTTCTTTAAACATTTTATGACTTACTTGTTTTTATTAAACTTTTTCCCTGTAATATACAAAGTATACCCATTTTTAACCTGCTTGTCTCCTTCCTAAAGCTTTTGGAGATTGGTGCTGTAGATGATTATTCCCGGTATATGTGTAGAAATCTTACAAAAAACCATGCCTGAAACAGCAGTCTGTCACTAAGTGTTATTCCTCTATCTCTTCTTCCTCTTCCTCTTCTTTCATTATTACTTTTGGGATTGAGCTGACCCCACAGTCAGGTCAGAGGCACATTCTCAGGCAATTGAAAGATGTTTTTTTGAACTATATTATTTGTGAAGCATTATTCTAGGGACTCACTAATATTATAGTAAAGAGAATGTTCAAACTCCCTGTCTTCAGGAAATTAACTTTAAGCAAAAAAAAAAAAAAAATTTAAATATAATAATAAGTGTGGTTTAATATAATGTGATTTCAGAGTGTTATAAAAAGATGCTAAAATGAAATAGGAGGGTGAAATGTAATACAGGTGAGGTGTGAGTGTATTCAAGGATGGTGCTATTTCAGCTGGAATGCTCAGAGAACTCTCTTGGTGAAAGTGACATTTGAGCAGAGATCTGAAAGGTGAAGAGAAGGAGGCAGTGTGGCAAAGTGTGTGAAGAGGATTTTAGGCAGGATTATAAGAAATGAAAGTGAAAAACCGAAAAGCCCAATGTGGTTGATCAGGAAGGTGTGTGTGCAAACAGAGGAGGTGGGAAAGAGGCAGGAGCCTGCAGGATGTGGTGACCAGTTGTACAAGATGTGTTAAAAGTAAGAGATATTTTCTATGTAAAATGACATTGGCATATACTAAATTCTTCATGAGTGCATCAAAGCATGTAACGAAAACCATATGGAGATGGGCTACTGGTATCTTGTGGATTTATTTTGATTATTAATCAAGTGAGAAGTAACAGGAAGACGTGACCTTTTTCTTCTGGTGAATGTTTAACTCAGTATTTCGTGATCAAGATCACTGTTCCTGAGCTAGCAAATAAAAACTATCTGGCCTGTGTCTAAGGGTGAACACCCAAGGAACTAGTACTGTCTCTCTTCACCTGGACTGTTCATAAGGCTGGACCATATTTGTCCCTGAACCTCTCCCTCTCTCATTCTTCATCATGACTGTTTCAGTTACATTCTCCTCAAACTCCTACTCTATCTCCAGCTTTGCAGATGACCATCTTTCAAAGAGTTGAGGAAAATATAGATCATCAGAGTTCCTTCAACTCACTTTTCTCTCTGCCCTCAGAATCAATTCAATATTTATGTTCTTCCCTCTGGGCTTAGAGCAAGAAATTTCCTTCCTTTACCTTTTTTCCTGAACAATCTTTTCATCTGATTCTGACTCCCATCCCACAATGCCTTAGCTGAGAGTTTAATTCTTAGCTTAATTTTTCTCACATTTCATTGATCTCCAACCCTCCCTCTCTTTTTTTTCCCTCCCGCAATTCTTCCTCCCCTCCGCTTTCCCTCTTTTTCATTTACCTTTGGTTTCTTCTTTGAAGATGTCAAACTTGTTTAAATCTTTCCCAGCATGAAATAAAATAAACAAATAGTAAAAATCTTTCTAATGTATTGTCCTTCTTTCTAAACCTACTATTCTATTTGCTTTTTGCTTTTACCATGCAAATCTTTTGATATGAGTCAGTTATCTGCCTTTATTTCCACAAATCTGATTCACCTTTCATCATATAATATGAAGGTTCTGCCTTCACTCCATTTCTTAAACATGTTCACTAAATTTCTCTCTTTTCCATATTCATATGGGAATCTTTACTACATTTTGCTAAACCCAGTGATCCCTTTTGATTCTCATTCTTTTGACGGCCTATAGTATGTGATATTGTTGACCATCTCTATTGGAAAATATTTTTTAGCAGCTTTAGTGAAGAAAAACTGATATACAAAGAACTGCACACACTTAACGTTTCCAGTTTGATGTGTTTGGATATAGGCAAACACCCATGAAACCATCACCACAACCAAGGCAATAGACATATGGAGTACCTCACAAATTTCCTGTGTTCCTTTGCTTGTTTGTTTTGTTATACTTAACATAAGACCTACCCTCTTAAATCTTGAAGCGCACAGTATCATGTTGTTAATTGTAGGTACAATATTGTACAGCAGAGCTACAGAACTTATTCATCAAACATAACTGAAACTTTATACCCATTAAGTGGAAGAAGAGTAAACACTGGAGAACATAAAGGTTTAAGCTGTGAGCAAAGAAAGAGAAACTCTCCTTTACTTTAAGGAAATCTCTCCTTCTTTCTTCCTGCTTTTCTTAGTCTCTCTTGATAATTTCTCCGCCTTTGCCTATAGCTTAAACATTTATGTTCTTCAGGGTCTACTCTTATTCTACTTCTCTTTTTACTTTATACATGCTGCATGGTGGTCACAAAGCATGACTCAAACTGATTTAATAAGTCTATCTTCCCTTCACATCCCTCTTAAATTCATATTGTTATAATGATAAGATTCATACAGCACCACGGGTAGGAACCTCAGCATCTGAAATCTCTTCCTTCAATACCCACATCCAATCAGGAACTAAATCCTCCAGATAAGTAATTCTCAAACTACCTCTGGTGAAAGAAACATATTTTAATGAATCTATATCACTCTATCTTTTCCTTTTCTGACCTAATTCCAGTCTATTTTAATAGTTACTTAATGGATGATATCGCTTCTTGACTTTCCGTAAGCTTGGTCTTTATTCATTCTGAAGTTCTTTAAAAAATTCCTTTCACTGGGCTTCCCTGGTGGCGCAGTGGTTGAGAGTCCGCCTGGCGATGCAGGGGACACGGGTTCGTGCCCCAGTCCAGGAGGATCCCGCATGCTGCGTGCGGAGTGGCGGGGCCCGTGAGCCGTGGCCACTGAGCCTGCGCGTCCGGAGCCTGTGCTCCGCAACGGGAGAGGCCGCAACAGTAAGAGGCTCGCGTACCGCCAAAAAAAAAAATTCCTTTCACTCTCATTCTTATAACAAAACAAAACAACCTCAGCCACATTTGGCATGCCCTGCCAAGTCCTTACAGAGCTCTTCACAAGTTCACTTCAGACCATAGCTCAAACTACACAGAATTCAGTGATCCACAAATATATCACTTACTTCATTTGCATAAGCTGTTCCCATGTCCTGGAATGTCCTTCAACGTCTTAACCATCTGGCAAAATCCTAGTTATCCTCAAGGCCTGGATCACACATGATCTCACACATCATCTTTTGTGACAAATCTTTTGTAAACAGTCTAGGCCTACTTAACTTTCATGAATAATGAAAAAAACATGAGCTTTGGAGTGACTCAATTTGGATTCAGCCATTGATAGTCAAGAATCATATTTCAATTTTTAAAGTTCTCTGAGTCTCAATTACTTGTCCTCAAGCATAAAAGCAATAATATCAATGGTATTGAGTTGTATTACTGATTAAATAAAAGATGTACAGATTACAAAGTGATCTGTGTAGTTCTTGGTACATAGAATGTAGATAATAGTAAGTATTTTTTGCCCTCACTTATAATGTTTTTCAATATTTTATTATTACTTTTTATAATTTAATTATAATTGTATTATTACATATCTACCACCCTCTTAATACTATGTTCTATTATCTTTTAATTCCTGGATATAGTACTAGGATGGAAACAAAACAGATGTCCTATATATGTTTGATGAGTATGAATTAATAGATTCCAAGAGATAGCAGTGGAAAGGAGCCGTTTGCCCCTCATAAACACCCACTTTCCTTCTGCTTTAAATTAGAATCTAATTTCCGATGTTTTTCAACATGTATTACATGGACATTTGTATAGACATTTTAATGAAAAAGTCTTAAAAAAAACACTAAAATGACTGTCTATTATAGGATTTACCTTCATCATAAGGACTACTTTAACTGAAAGATATTTTAGGTGCAAATCTCAGCTGGGCAAATAATATCGTCAATCACTTGCTATCTTCACTCCAAATCCTAAGAAGAAAGCTCCAGTGTCCCCAAAGCCTGTCAATCCAGACCCTGCAAGATGACCACATCACCACAGGAAAGGCTAGCACCCATTTCAGGAAAAGATTTAAATGTTGTCTGCAGTCATTTATTTCTAATTTTTAGTGCCATTTGTTTGTTTCTTTTTTCTCTTTTTGCGGTACACGGGCCTCTCACTGTTGTGGCCTCTCCTGTTGCGGAGCACAGGCTCCGGACGCGCAGGCTCAGTGGCCGTGGCACACGGGCCCAGCCGCTCTGCGGCATGTGGGATCCTCCCGGACCGGGGCACGAACTCATGTCCCCTGTATCGGCAGGCGGACTCTCAATCATTGTGCCACCAGGGAAGCCGAGGGCTATGTTTGATAATCTTATTTAGTACAGACGCCTAATCGGATAAATATACCTCTGTGTGCGTGTATGTATGTGTGTGTGTATTCTCTGTAGGTAAAACATAAACTCCTATTACTTTGGTTCATTTTATTTTACTCTTGCAGAAAAGTTTTGCTCTAGGAATTTTTGATTTGTGGCAGCAGATATGGCAGCACATAGAGGTCAGGAGATATAAGAAAGAGAGAATCAATGAGATGTGGCAGAATCATGTTTTGCATTTATATTACTAGTAAAGAAATATTGTAGACTATGATAGTATATCTAATAGGGAGGATCTTGAATTAATGTTCTGTTTTCTAAGGGAAAAAATTAAAGGGTTATTTTCTCCAAAACACAGAGGGAATGGATAACGTTAAATTACTAATTTGAAATTGAATTTACATAAGTAAGAAGAGGATATAGACAAATAATTTTTAAATGTTTGTATAATTTTGAGTCTGTTTAAAAAGTCAAGACAAGAGATAACTAATTGAGGAAAAATTTACCTGTGTGCTTTAGGCAGCTTTTAAACCAAAGATAAACTTTTGCATTTCAGCCCCAAACTCTATTCTAAAGCACATGATAACCCATTTGGTAGACTTATCTTGTTTGTTAGAATGCTCACTGAGGCAAGGAATAAAATTATATCCATACGAGGAGATAAGCTTAGTATTAAAATGGAGCATTTACCTTTTCATTTAAATTCTGACCACAAAACTGTTATACTGTTCATCAGAATTTTTTTCAAAGAAAGATGCCTATTTAAATAGATGAAATGTTTAGATCCCTATTTTATAGCTTTTGTTTGAGTCTCATTTCTAAAGTTCTGACACCAGGCATATATGAAATCTAGAAAGTAAGTAACTTGATCATGAACATAAGCAAAATGTGTATACTGGATTGAGTTTTTAAGTTATATGTAGTACCTATCGGCTGCCCGAAGAAACCATGTTGATCATACAATTGGTGACCTTTTGTTTTTCATTCTTTGTGTCAAAGCTGTGTAGGTGTGTGCACGTGCTTGTGTGTGCCTATGTGAGAGAGAGAGAGAGAGAGAGAGAGAGAGAGAGAGAGAGAGAGAGGCCATAATCACCTCCCAATCTGTCCAATTAACAGATGAGTCAGTTACAAGGTGAGAATATTACTTACTTTTCTCCTTGGAAAACAAATCTGAAGCTGACATGAGTATGCAGTACCAATTTTATGATGACTATCTCTGAGATCAGAAGGGTAGGCAAAGAGACTATTACTAGAATCAGAGAATATAGCTAACATGTTCCCTTTTTGCCTTCGTTCCGAGAATGCAGCAAATGGTGGGCAGCAAAATGTACTTAGATGAATGAGGAAACTATTGTGCCAATTTGAAAATTTTCAGAGTAATGCTACCAAAACGGTAGTGTTTCCGTTATTTGAGCATAACAATTTCCGATTCCAAAGATCATGCACCTAGAGGTTCCCAAGTTCTCCTTTCACACCTAGTTGGCCTATTGCCAAGAGAAAATCTGCAGCTGTTACTGACATTTATTTTAAGATGTTCCCTTGTCTGCTTGTACTCTGCTGCAGTCCTATGACTCAAACTTGAGGAAGATGGAAAAATCAAATTACACCACTCATTTTTGTCTGCCTGAAGTTCTGATCTCCTAACATAACATTTCAAATGTAAAAAATCATTTTTATAACTGGGAAAGGTGAGAATTAAAAAGAGTAGCTCCCTAGGCATAACTCTATCATAGCATGTGTTTTATTATTTTAAAATTTGCTAATTATTTATCTCCCTCACCAAACTAAGAGCTCCTTAAGAGATTGCATTTTGTTCATCTTTTATTCCCAGAGCATTTAATCATGTCTCACACATAGGAAGGCACTTAGTGTATTTTTTCTGAAGAGATCACAAAATTATAGGCCACAATATGCCTATATATTATAGAAAAAAATGTTGATCTCAATTTTGATATTTTTACTTTTAATTTCTAAAATCTTTGCATATTATATAAACTCCAACTAGAAATTAAAATGTATAGTAAACTTAATTGAAGTTTAAGACATTTAAAAAATAAATGATTTCAATTATAATTGTATTACATATTTTATTCCATTCCATTACTTTATATAAGTATAATACTTCTTAATAATTACCCTCAGCTGGGAAACTGATTCCTTAAAATATAAAAATCTAAATTATGTCACCTACGTTTGTGTATATATATGTGTGTGTGTGTGCATATATATGTGTGTATATATGTACAGTAGTATGTCAATGTGTTTGAGATATATCTCTCTATATAGATTATACGTTATAGGTATGTATATAAATTTAAGATTACAGATCTTCCTTGACTTACAACTGGGTTACATCCTGACAAACCCATCATAAATTGAAAATATCTTAAGTCGAATATGCATTTAATATACCCACCCTACTGAACATCATAGCTTAGCCTAGCCTAGGTTAAAATGTGCTCAGAACACTTACATTAGCCTGCAGTTGGGCAAAATCATCTAACACAGAGCCTATTTTATAATAAAACATTGACTGTCTCATGTAATTTATTGACTACTGTTCTGAAAGTGAAAAACAGAATGGTCTTCTGGGTACAGAATGGTTTTAAGCGTATGGGTTGTTCACCTTTGTGATCACATGGCTGACTGGGGGCTGCGGCTCGCTGCCACTTCCCAGAATCACAAGAGAGTATGGATGGAACTACCTATGGCCAGTCTGAGAACAGACCAAAATTCAACCCATGAAACATGGTTTCTACTGAATGCTTATTACTTTCACACCATCATAAAGTCAAAAAATTGTTAAGTCAAACCATTGTAAGTAGGGGACATGCTGTAGAGATATATATCTATATATAGATTTAAAATTATAGATATTTATCTCAATCCAGGTACACACAGATATACAGAAATGTTCAACATGCAAATGTTAATTATATATCTTCATTATAGAAATATTAGAGTAATGCTATATTTGAGGACTAAAATGTCAGAGTTAGAGCTGATTGATATTTCATATAGGATTATTCCTTTAAAAAAATCAAAAACCTTATTTAAGTCAAAGTCGCTAAGACACTGACACCGTAGTTGCAAAGAACGGAAAATGTATGTGTGTGTATGTGTATGTGTGTGTGTGCGCACATATGGGGAAGACTTTTCTTTTAGAATCCAGAAACACGTGGTTCTAAAAATACAGGCCACTTATGGCACCATAATATTCTTTTAATATGACCAGATACTTTCTGAAGTGAATGGATAAAGGGAAAAAAACTATTTCCTAATCAATCATCTCCATTAACAAAGCCTATGTGTGTACATTTGCACTTGAACAAGAATTGAATGTTAGATAGTATTCCTATTTTTTAATAATTATATTTTAGCATTTATTTCGTAGAAAAAAGTTCTTTAAGACATAAAGAATTTAAGAATTCAATTTTTGTGGAGAATGTAATTTCTGAATTCTAATTTTTCCTGTGAACATGAAATATTATCCAGAAAATGTTAATTGATCACTTAATAAACCTAACACCTTTTTCTAATTCATCTAATGTAAGAAAATCTCTATTTTACTTTCTCTGCTCTGGATCTCTAGTATTTACATTGCTCACAAAACAAAGTGTCACTTCATTTGGTGTGGACTAATTGCTAAAAAGCCTTTGCAGTTAGTTTACAGCATTACATGTTGTGTTTTATGGTACATAATGGGACTTTTTAAGGGTAATTTACTCTTTGCCTCTATTGCAGCAACAAATAGTCACAAAACATTTTGCAGCATGCTGGCACCTGCACAAGGCTGTGACTTATGAATATGCTAATGAGACTGCATCCAGAACTGGCAGAAATTCAGGCCTCACACACAATTAAGGTTCTGGCAGCCCTCAATGCTATGATACCAAGCCTGACAAGAAATATTTAGGTTAATTAATACAAGGTATGGCTTCTTACATTTGGAATGTAAAACACCTTTAATATTACAACTATTTGGGAATCAAGATGTTTTACTTATTGCAATGTTCTTTTCACTGTTATTGTTGGAATTCTTAACATAGATTTTAATAATTATTTTGTACTACTTAATTCTGTTAAGTCCTGGAAAGATTATTTTCTCTACAAAGTTTGTTTTATAAATAATGCCTGCAATGATTTTATTCCTTGTTACAAAGCAACGTTAGATGCCAGAATCTGTTTCCCTAATATTTTCAGAAAAAAAGATTTCTACTGTTTTACCTAATGTGTAGTACCTTCGCTTTCTAAAGCCGCAGGTAGCTCAGCTTAGAAAGCAGTTCTTTCCTTCAATAATATAGCAAGGGCCTAGATTTTCCGTTTCTGCTGAACGAAGAGACTTCTTGTAGATCTTTTAAGTGTTTATTAGTGTTGGAAGCTTCTTCCAAATGTAAAAGCACATAAATATTCAAAAGTTTACCACAATGTGTTACCTCTCTTTAATGACTGAATTAAGAATGATTCTGCAAAAGCAAAGCTGACACAAAATAAAAAAGGCCTGCCTGGAGCCAAATCATATTAAACCCAGAGTTTTTTACTCCATCATGTGTGGAGTTCCATAGAATGCTTAGTAGGTCTTTGGTTTCTTATTCGTTTGTTTTGTTCCGTTAATCATAAATTTGCATATGTTTATTTTTAACCTTAATATTTCTCTATGCATCTCTGAAAAATCACTGTCAACTGCAGAGAAAAAAGCCAAATATACTAACCCAACAGATGGCCCCAGATGAATTTCCTTCTTTCACTCTAATACACAGTCATCATTCTTGAGATTGGTCATCCTTTTTCTTTTTCTACTCAAACATGACTGAGAATACCACCAACTATCATCAGAAATAGTGATTTTAGCTCCCCAAACTGCAATTCTCATGGGAGCCAAGGTAGAATGATTGGTGTTTTCAGAATCTGAATCAAAGTGTAGTTTGAAAAGGCAACTCTGATCCTCTCCTTTCTTATTCCTGCCCTGGTCCCTGTTAACTGAGCATCTTTGATACAGTATATGGAACAAAAATACAGAACTTATATATTGTGGATAAGAAGGGTAGATCTTCATCCTGTTTCTGTGGCAACTCAGGGGCATAATTAGTGACAAAGTTAAAGGCATATTTTTGGCTGTGCACGCATGAAACTTCAAAGCTGTACTTAATGGAACACGTATTTCTGACTTATTATCAAACTAGTACTTCTTATGGCAAGAAGTTTTTTTAATTGCAAACTTTTTTCTCCTATTTGTTATATTCAACAAATATGTAATAAATACTTGCATTTCTACTATGAATACAGCGCAAAGATTTAACAAGCTTTTCCTATCTTCTGAAAGGCCTCTCAATAAGATATTTATTACCTGCGTGAAGAGGTGAGCATTCCAAGATCTAAGGTCTGTCTTTGAACCTTGTAGTCTAAGACATTTACTGTTGGCTACAAATGTTAGAATGGCCTATCTGTATTGGAGATTTTCTCAGAAAAACTTCCATTTTTTAAAGTAACTCACAGATATGTCCTCAGTAATAGTTCTGGAATTCCATGTGATAATACATCCCAAAAGTTATACCAGAGATGACACTGAAAGAAGGCATTGCTTGGTAACTGTTGTGGGTTGAATTGTGTTCCCCAAAAGATATATTGTGGTCTTTGCTCCTTATATCTGTGAATGTGACCTTATTTGGAAATAGGGTCTTTGCAGATGTAATTAATTTAAGACGAAGTCATACAGAAATAGGGTGGGCCCTTAATCCAATATGACAGTTGTCTTTATATAAACAGGTAAGAGACATGTACAAGGAGAACATCATGTAGTGACAGATTCAGAGATTGTGGTAATGCAGCTTCAAGACAAGGAACCGCCAGAAGCTAGGGAGAGGCAAAGAAAGATTCTACCCAGTCTCAGCGGGACCAAGCCCGCTAACACCTTGATTTCAAACTTCTAGTCTCTAGACTGTGAGGTAATTTTTTTTTTTTTTAAGCCACCTGTGTATGGTGCTTTGTCACAGCAGCCCTTAGGAAACTACTACAGTAACAAAGCTGACGTCCAGCCAGTATCCGCCAGTGTGACCATGGCTGTTGTCTGTAGCTGGTATTATTCAAATTAAATGTAGCACTCACTGGTTGGTGCCCAAGCTACACTGGTTATTAATTACTTTGAAAATTCCTTCATTTTGTGAGTAGGGGGATCAGAATAACAAAAATGGTTGAGAAATTTAATTATGCATGAATGTGGAAGCCCACAGCTAAGGATTCTTCCCAGACAGTTGAAGGGCAAATGCCAAATTTTGCTGCTAAGGCTTTACTTTTGAGTTTTTAAAATTTCCTCTATTGACTAATGATGTATTTCTCTATTAAATACATTTAACAGATTTCCTACTATCAGATGAGCCTCTGCACTGGCCTACTTTATAAAGATCCTACAGGTTTAACGTCCTGAGGTCATTCTTATCTCCCTCTTTCCCATATAGGCATCTCATCCTCAGGAAAAGTAACATGAAAGCCACCAGGTGCCAATAATTGATATTAATTCTGAACCTAGGCCAAGTCAGTGTTTAGAATTTTCTTCAGACAACTGAGAAGCTCTAGATTAACCTAAGGTTTTATTAATCTTGAGTTAAGTCTTTACTAATCTTAAACACCATTAAGTTCAATCAGCTATTACTGGTATTTTACAGAATGCTTGGGATTAGGCATGGCATATATTCCCTGCCCTTTGAGAACATAAAAATGAGAGGGTCAAGTGGTGATAGGACTTTGGAAGTGAGATGCATAAGGTGAATATGTAACCCAGTCTTAGGGTTACTAAAAGCCTCCTGGTGAACGGAATATCTGAACTAAGCCTTAGAGGATAAATGAAAGTAAGGCAGTCAAAATATGTAGATAAGGAACTGTAGGCATATGTAATGTATCCCCTCTGCCCCAAATTAATGTAAATGAGTAATGTTATAATTGGATTTGGAGTCAGGGGATAGCAAGAGAGATGAGACTGGTAGTACTGGAGAGGACAAAATCATGACAAGATCACGAAGGGTTTATAGGCATTGGTGAAGCTTGGCTTTATCCTTTGTGGGTCTGGAAGACAAGGCATTTAAGCAGAGCACCATTGTGCTTTCACTTCCATTTAAAATAAAACGTTTGGTGACATGGGAAACAGATTTAAAGACCAAAAGCTTGTAGGCATTAGGTACAGTTAAGAAATTGTCATGGCGCTAGAGAAAAGACACTGTAAGTCTCTGAATTAGGACAATAGTGAATGAAAGGAAAAGACTGATATTTAAAAAGTGAGTTTTACCTTCTAAAAAACAAAGAACTAATGTGTATAATGAATACCTATGTTATAAATACCTATATTCATATATCTGAATACATATTTGCTTTCTCAATATGTAAAAGTATATAGTCACTCTAATAATTTTGAATGTTATAAAAATGGCAAACAACCTAAATGCCCATTCTTAGGATGAATTATTATGTGAATTTTTAAGAGAATGAGTTAGGAAACATATATATATATATATATATATATATATATATATATATATGTCACATAAAGATTTGCATTTTAAATGTAAATGATAAATGAAATTTTCCAGGCATTATAAACATTATTTGAGTTTCTTAAGATAATAACAGTTATATATTTATAAATGTGTAGCAAATGAAAATGAGGATATGCTATAATCTTAATGTTTAGCCTTGAGAGATGGGATTATAGGTGTATTTCTTTTCTTAGGTTATTTATTTCTATATTGTGTGTTTTTTCCAAGTGGCTTGCTTTGATATTATCTTTTAGAAAATGTATGCTGTGTAAAACAGACATTTAAAGGACATAGTTTTGTAGGACTTGTGAATAATTGGTTTAGGGAATGGTAGACAAGGAAGCGTCAAGATAAATTATCTATCTTTTTTAAAACCAAGTTCTTAGGATGGTTTTAAGTACCACCAGTTGAGTGGGGAATTGCAAAGGAAGAATATTTTTTGTTCGTTTGATTTCTGGAGTAGGGAGAGAGAGTGATTTATTTATTTATTTTTACATCAAGTGTTTGATGTATCACTAGCATATGCAGGGGAAGATTTCTGACCTTTGGAAGGAATTTGGAACTGGAGATATAGACTAGGGCTCAATAATGTACAGCATAGTAGTAGTCAAAGATTATAATTTGAAAACAAGTTATAATATAAAGTTATGCCAGTTTAGGAGTCAATGTGTTCACTCAGGGAGAAGACATGTTAACAAGAGAAACCAGACCCTGAGGAAAGGTTTTCTGGTATAAATAATAGAAGTTTGAGCCAAAGTGGACATAGACACCATCTAAAGCAACAACTTTCTTGTTTTCCAGCAAAGAAATTGAAGATCCAGAGGGAATGACTCACCAAAAGTCACTCAGTTAATTAGAGGCAGAACCAGGATAAGCAAGCCAGGCAATTCTGCAGATTCTCAGTTCTTGTGTTTCTTTCTGTGTGCTTCCAGATGAGCTTGACTTCCAATTTTATAGCATTTTGCCATTTTGCAAACTCTTATGTATACAAGATCTATTTTGAACTTCACAGCAATTGTCAAGTTCAAAGGGCAGATGCTTAGTCCAACTTTAGAGCTAATACAAGGTTCAGTAACTTTGAAAAAGTTGAGTGTTTGGCAACCGACAGAGCCAGAAATTTGAACCAAGGTTTTCTGCAGACAATTCTGGTGCTCTTTCCACACCATCAATCACATAAAAATAATCTTCAGTTTACTCACATAGCCCTCAGCTCACATCTATCATCCCAGGATTTGAAAGGACAGAAGACTGAGTGTTCATTCTAGTTATGTTCTTGTTTGAATTCATTCTATACATAGGCCCTTTCCTTCTACTTGAAATATATGAATAAACTTAAATTTTAGTTATAAAGACCTAGATGAAAAAAAATTTATTTTAATTAGCTCATAAAGAAAATAATATATGAAAATTTTAGTTTGTAGGCATCTCTGATGTTTATTTTTCACAACTAGAAATTCTACAATTGAAGACATGTTAAAGAAACGTGCTTTTATGAGTGTACACTTAATTCTTTAATCTACCTTCTTTATTATTTTTATCTCCCCCTTTTTTCAAAGATTTACCCTTGTGAAGTTGGGCAAGTGTCTTACCTGTACTTGAAATCCTGAAAATTTTTCTGCTTATTAGGAAGTTGGTTTTAGTCATTTATAGGTTAATAATGTTCATCTATTAGAACTTTCAAGGGAGTTGTTTCTTCAGAAGTCAATTATTTGGCCCTTTACCCCTCTTCAGTAAACTTTCCAACTGCTGTGCAATGGCACAACAGCGTCTTTGTCAGCTGCTAAGAGGAGCTATTTGTCAATTGTTTTGCTTCAAGGACTGCCTCCTTTGTTGATGTTCTTCCACAGATTCAAAAAGTAGTTCAACAAAGAGGAAAACTAAAAAAAAAATATGAAAATTTTCATTCATAGAGTATTTTTTGAGAGGAAAAGTTTTCAGGTTGCATTATTTAAAAACTTATTTTTCTTCATTGATAAGCGAAGGTTAACTCTTTTTGTTCTTTCATTGGCAACAGAAAAATAAGAGACACTTAAAAAATAGAAACAGGGCTTCCCTGGTGGCGCAGTGGTTGCGAGTCCGCCTGCCGATGCAGGGGACGCGGGTTCGTGCCCCGGTCGGGGAGGATCCCACATGCCGCGGAGCGGCTGGGCCCGTGAGCCATGGCCGCTGAGCCTGCGCGTCCGGAGCCTGTGCTCCGCAACGGGAGAAGCCGCAACAGTGAGAGGCCCGCGTACAGCATAAAAAAAAAAAAAAAAAAAAAAAAAAAAAAAAAATAGAAACATTATAAGAATGGAGATGAATAGCCAGCCTAGGATTGGTGAGTTGGCAGCGTTACACATGAGGCAAAATACAATATGAGATTTGCTATTACAAAGACAAAAACGGACACAGTATTTCCACTGTGATCTCTGATGATATTAGGTGAGAAATGGGTTGCTATTTAATACTGTAGAACTTTAAAAGTTGAAGGGATTGTAGATATCATCTAAAATGGTCTGTTCCTTTCATAGGTGAGGTAATTGCAGCCCAGGGAAATGAAGAGATTCCCAGATTCTAGAACAAGTGCCAATAGAGAACAGAGAGTAAATATAGCATGCTATTGTGGCAGGCAGCTTGGCACTACCAGGGGCTGGTGTCTTTGTTTTCCCCATAGGTTTTCATTGGTTGAGAGATGAGCCATCTCCTTCATGCAATGCCATATGGGGAGAATTGTGAGGAGAAGACTGATGGGTTATGCATTTTTAACTCATTTCTATCTCTGTGTAATTGAAATAGGTAAATTTTATTTCTATACATTTATTTCCTTCAGTCTCTTACTGTTCACAGATCCCTGATGAAGTGTTACTTACTATAACATGCAATTTACACAACATTATTTAGACTACCCATTACTTTCCTTTTCCCTTTTGTGCCTCTGAATGAATGCATAAACTAATAAAAATGATATAAAATAGATTTTTTTTACCATCTTTATTGGGCTATAATTGCTTTTAAATGGTGTGTTAGTTTCTGCTTTATAACAAAGTGAATCAGTTATACATATACATATGTTCCCGTATGCCTTCCCTCTTGTGTCTCCCTCCCTCCCACCCTCCCTATCCCACCCCTCCAGGCTGTCACAGAACACCGAGCCAATATCCCTGTGCCATGCGGCTGCTTCCCACTAGCTATCTACCTTACGTTTGTTAGTGTGTATATGTCCATGACTCTCTCTCGCCCTGTCACAGCTCACCCCTCCCCCTCCCCATATCCTCAAGTCCATTCTCCAGTAGGTCTGCATCTTTATTCCTCTTTTACCCCTAGGTTCTTCATGACATTTTTTTCCCCCTTAAATTCCGTATATATGTGTTAGCATACGGTATTTGTCTTTTTCTTTCTGACTTACTTCACTCTGTATGACAGACTCTAGGTCTATCCACCTCATTACAAATAGCTCAATTTTGTTTCTTTTTATGGCTGAGTAATATTCCATTGTATATATGTGCCACATCTTCTTTATCCATTCATCCGATGATGGGCGCTTAGGTTGTTTCCATGTCCTGGCTATTGTAAATAGAGCTGCAATGAACATTTTGGTACATGACTCTTTTTGAATTTTGGTTTTCTCAGGGTATATGCCCAGTAGTGGGATTGCTGGGTCATATGGTAGTTCTATTTTTAGTTTTTTAAGGAACATCCATACTGTTCTCCATCGTGGCTGAACCAATTCACATTCCCACCAGCAGTGCAAGAGTGTTCCCTTTTCTCCACACCCTTTCCAGCATTTATTGTTTCTAGAGTTTTTGATGATGGCCATTCTGACTGGTGTGAAATGATATCTCATTGTAGTTTTGATTTGCATTTCTCTAATGATTGATGATGTTGAGCATTCTTTCATGTGTTTGTTGGCAGTCTGTATATCTTCTTTGGAGAAATGTCTATTTAGGTCTTCTGCCCATTTTTGGATTGGGTTGTTTGTTTTTTTGTTATTGAGCTGCATGACCTGCTTGTAAATTTTGGAGTTTAATCCTTTGTCAGTTGCTTCATTTGCAAATGTTTTCTCCCATTCTGAGGGTTGTCTTTTGGTCTTGTTTATCATTTCCTTTGCTGTGCAAAAGCTTTGAAGTTTCATTAGGTCCCATTTGTTTATTTTTGTTTTTATTTCCGTTACTCTAGGAGGTGGGTCAGAAAGGATCTTGCTGTGATTTATGTCATAGGGTGTTCTGCCTATGTTTTACTCTAAGAGTGTGATAGTTTCTGGCCTTACATTTAGGTCTTTAATTCATTTTGAGCTTATTTTTGTGTATGGTGTTAGGGAGTGATCTAATCTCATACTTTTACGTGTACCTGTCCAGTTTTCCCAGCACCACTTATTGAAGAGGCTGTCCTTTCTCCACTGTACATTCCTACCACCTTTATCAAAGATAAGGTGTCCATATGTGCGTGGGTTTATCTCTGGGCTTTCTATCCTGTTCCATTGATCTATCTTTCTGTTTTTGTGCCAGTACCATACTGTCTTGATTACTGTAGCTTTGTAGTACAGACTGAAGTCAGGGAGCCTGATTCCTCCAGCTCCTTTTTTCGTTCTCAAGATTGCTTTGGCTATTCGGGGTCTTTTGTGTTTTAAAAATTATCTCCAAGTAGGAATTAGTAGACTACATTTCATGAACAAACTTTGACCTGCTGTATGTCTTTTTAATAAAGTTTCATTGGAACACAGAAACGTTTGTGGATTTGGATGTGATAAAATAGTGCCAGGTGCATACGATTTTTCACCTACTATATAAAGTAAGTTTCAAAATGAGAGAAAGAGGCTGGTCTTTAGGAGGCCCAGAGCGTTTTCCATTGGGTGAAAAAAATATTCTTTTTGTAGTTTTATCTTTATAATTTAATTTTATTTTTGCATTGGTTCTTTAGATGAATCAGAAGAGGCAAAATGACTTACATGATCCAACATGTTGAAAGATGCTAGGAAAAACTCTCTCAGAATAAGAAGGCACATTTCCTAACAAAATAAAACAGTTTATTGAAAACATAATTAACCTTGAATCACTATATTCTTTGAGAATATGACAGTTTGTGCCTTGTGAAAACATTTCTTTTTTTATATTCAGTGCTGAAAGTTTTTTGCATCCCTCAGGGCACTTCTGCTGTAATGGATAGTAAGTAGAGGATTTCTTCCTTATGTTTCATGCTGGTGTCGTTATTCACTAGGAGAAGGGCCCACCAAGTGGGATAGTAACAAATACCATGTAGGAATTTCAAACTCTGATGTCTATATGTGAAATGTCAGCGATAATCAACAGCTATTTCATCTCAAACAGATTTTTCACAATGCATTTTCAGAGAATTAAATACATTAAAGTACTGTCATATGCACTAAATATTTGTTTGGCATTTGCCTAATCATATTCAATTCAGAACATCATAGAATATTCATGTGGAAGAATCTTATGCTTTTTATTAAAGCATTGTTTATAGATGATGAAACGTAGAGCCAGTTTGGAAATGATATATTGAATCCTGAAGTTTAAGGGAAACAAAATGGGAGATTTAGTTAGTCTTCTTATACATGCAGAGCAACAGAATGTACAAATATTGGACAGTGGATGTCAAATTGGATTTCCTGGAGCTCTGGGGTTTCAGGGATGTTTATATACAGTTATACAGGAGCTCATGTTCATCTCTGCTACCTTAACAAGAACACACCCTTATAAAAGTCTGTTTGATATTAGATTCTGTATAATATTTCATTTGAAAACTCAGACTTTACCATGAAAAAATGTGTGAATGCTACTGCTATAGGTTATTGAACAAGATCACTTAATGAAGAAAATAGTAACAATGTCAGAATTTACTGTTCATTGACCTCCTTACTTTTTAGCCTAAACAGATCTTTACAGTTATATTGAACCGTATGAGAGTGGTTTAGCCAATGTCTCAGTGACCCGGTCTGCTAATTAGCAATGTAACGTGTGAGAAAGTATATTCATACTCCCAGAGTAAATGCAAAAATAATAATGAGACCTTTATTATAAGGACAAAAATAGACTTGAAGATCTTTGACAGATTTTTATGAGTTATAAACCAAGTCATATAATTCAACCTTTTCATTTTATAGATAAAGATATTAAAATTTAAGAATTCTCAAAATTACTGGCAGAACGAGGGCTAGAACATAGGCTCATGACCACCTTCATAAGGTTTACAGTAGAAAGCAAATTAGATTAGGACTCAGAAAATCTGGTTTGATGTTTAATAGCTCTCTAACTTTCAGCTGTTAATACTTGACTCTTCTGAGCATCAATTCAATCATCGCTAGCATGGGTAATTCCCAATTATAGCATGGTGTTTTGTAAGAATGACATGAGATGTTCTATATATGACATCCTAGGTAAACTTGAGTTACCATTATTAGGATAAGTTGAAATAATACGTAATTGACAATATCTGACTTTTTACCTATGAATACAGCAGTTCCATATGTTTTGACTTAATATTATCATGGATACTATTAAACTACAAATGAATTCTATTTTAAAATTTTATTTTTATCTTAACTGCAGAGCATCAATTTAATTGTATGCTTCTTTTCAGGGTTCATTATTTTTCTTAATCCTATCTAAGCCATCATCTTTACCTTCATTTATAGTATATATATATATATATATATATATATATATATAAAATCATTTCTTTTTTTTTTTTTGCGGTACACGGGCCTCTCACTGCTGTGGCCTCTCCCTTTGTGGAGCACAGGCTCCGGACTCGCAGGCTCAGTGGCCATGGCTCACAGGCCCAGCTGCTCGGCGGCATGTGGGATCTTCCCGGACCAGGACACACGAACCTGAGTCCCCTGCATTGGCAGATGTACTCTCAACAACTGCGCCACCAAGGAAGCCCTATAATCATTTCTTAACATCCCATTCCTTACTCTCTTACCTCTTCCATCACAAGCAACCATTTTAGTATATTTCAAATATTTCCTTTTATTTGCATGTGTCTTTAAAATTTTTAAATTGCCATAATTCTATTGTAATTCTTTGCAAGATATTAAATTTATAATTTAACTCATTAGTAAACAACATACTTTGGATTACCTTTTATTCTCAGAGGAAAAATGACATTTTGCTTCTCTAAAGTGTTAAGTATGTATGACAAGAGTATAGAATTAATCGTAAGAGCCAAAGAGGACATAACTATCACTGAAATGTGGGCATAACTGACATCCTTTAGATATGTTGCTTCAATTCTGCTTGGCCTTCACGCAGGCTATATTTTCCAAATATTCTCCCCTTTTCTTTGTTGTTTTCTGCTTTAAACACTCAAATACACATGAATGTGTGAGCATGCACACACATTCATGAACACACACACAAACACGCAGAGGGAGAAAAAAGAGAAATGAAGAAAGCCTGAGACACAGAAAAGAAAAACTGACCTACTTTTTCCCAGGCCTTACTGAAATACCTAGGTGACAGTGAGCTGGCTAGTAACTAGAATTTTCCAGTCCTGCAATTAATCATTGTCAGGTCATCGGGTTCATTTTGAAAACTCTTGGAAAACACTAAAAGTTTACCAAAATTGAAAAAAATATATATATGTAAATATATATATATCCTAAATACATATATAGAAATAATTTACCCATTTCAATTTTAAGTCATAACTGAAAACAATTTTAAATAAATATGTGATTTTAAAAAATGAAACACAAGCTATCATTAAATACTGTTGTTATTTAGTTTCACTGGAGTCTTGTGGAAACAACTTTCTGACCTGATTTTAAATCCCAAATCAGCCATTTACTTGTTTAATAATCTTTGGGGACATCACTTTCTATTTGGGTAAATATACAATGTTGATTTTATGAGAATATGCAACTGAAACATTTAAATAAATGACAGGCTTTATGATTTTGAACTGTGGGAATCCATGGCGATGTTTCTGTTCTATTGGGAAGGATGAGAAAGTCCCTCAACAACTTTTAACACTGCCTTTTTAATGGCATTTTTGAAATGCAAGTGAAGGGTTGAGGTGAAGAAGCCAGAACCACTGACTTTCCACTGATCTTTAAAGGGTAAAGGACAGGAAGAATATGAGCAACAAAATTATTTTCTTGAAGATATAATTTGTGAATGTTTTACTTGTAGGTGACAAGGAAGAGAAAATGATAAGATTTGAATAATATCTAAGGAGGTAGTGAGATACTAGTGAAACCACAGAGATGGTGAATTAAGATTGGAAAACTCAAGATAGTATATTTTAAATCAAGCTTGCATTTTTTTCCAGTCCGTATTTCATTGAATTAGTCTCTCCTTAGTCTCTGCTATATTGAGAGAAAAAGGTTTGCAGTAGTTAAATATCCCAGTAATCCTTTGAACCAACTAAGGTGAATTCCCAATGATTTTACCACCATTTTATTCTCCCTCATCCCAATTTGTATACTCTTTTTCTTTCTTATGTTAAACTCCCTGGTCAGTGTTTGTCATCAATCTTTTTTTAAACGCCTCAATGCTCTTTAGCTGATTTTTTTGGCAAAACCATGATTTCAATTAAATCCAATTCTCCACCCAGGCTGCACCTGCTGACTATAGCTGGAGAAGATATATCACAAGACTGCTGACTAAATTCCTATAAATGAACCTCATATTGTCCCTTAACACCAGCAGTTATATTTATTTCTTTATTTCACATACCCTCTCATCCTCCTAAGTCATTAATTATTATCTCCTCTCTCATTCTCAGTCTCAGTGGATGACTTTAAGAATTTCATTGAGAATGTAAATAACTACCCCACATCAACCTTTCACAGTATCTTTAAAAGTATGTACTTTGCCTTCTTTCCTCCTGCCCTAGACAGCTGGCCTTCATTACTGAGGCTAATCCCTACCTGGCATCAACACATACACAAGTGCTTCTATTTTAGATCCCATTGCCTCTAGCCTACCCAAGGACCTATCTACAGCAATAATTATCTCTATACAGCACTATTGAAGTTTTTTCTCCAGATCATTCTATTAGCATTAATATAGCCTATAATTCCTTCCACCTTAAAAAAAAAACCTCCTGTTTCCACTTACCCCATTTGCTATGGTATTGTTTCTCCCCTGTTAGAGCAACTCCTTGAAAGAATTTACCATTAGCCATTTCCCATCTCTCTTTAACCCACTCGAATCAGTTTTTTACTTCCATTTTTACAAATGAACTGTTCCAGGTCATGAAAGGCATCCACATTGTGTAGTCCTATGGTCAATTCTCTGTCCAATTCTTATTAGCATTTCACAAGCATTTCCCCTGTTAATCACTCCTCCTCTTTGAACCATTTTCTTCAGTTAACTGCTTAGTCATAATATTATGCTGGTTTCTCCCCACCTCATTGCTTCTTAATTTTCTTTTTACCCCTTTGTTCATCTCTGTCCTGACCTTTTAACTTTGGATTGCCTGGGCTTTAATCTACCCTCTCTCCTTTATTTATAGTCACTTCCTTGTTTATCTCACCTGGTCCTGTGATGTTAAATATCATGTGTATGTTAATGATTCTCAAATTACACATCCAGTATAGACTTCTACAGCAAATCATTGACCAGCTTTCAACAGGTTTCCACTTGGTTACTTTCTAGATATCCCCATGCATAAAATTGAACTCTTAACTTTCTCCCCCTTACCTACACTACTTTCAAGTTTCTCATATCAATTAGTAGATATTCCTTCCTTTACAGTTACACAGCTTAAAAACCTTGGAGTCATTCTTTACTGCACTCTTTTTCTTACATTCCACATTTAATCTCTCAGACAATATCAGTGACTATACTTTCAAAATATATCTAGTTTTCTCTTCCACTAAGGATACCATACTTTCTCCCTTGCTACTTTTTTTTTTTTTTTTTTTCTTTTTGTGGTATGCGGGCTTCTCGCTGCTGTGGCCTCTCCCGTTGTGGAGCACAGGCTCTGGACGCGCAGGCTCAGCGGCCATGGCTCACGAGCCCAGCCGCTCCGCGGCATGTGGGATCCTCCCGGACCGGGGCACGAACCCACGTCCCCTGCATCAGCAGGCGGACTCTCAACCACTGCGCCACCAGGGAAGCCCCCTTTGCTACTTTTAATGTTCCTTCCAATGAGGTCCACCCTGACCACCTTATCAAAAATTGACTCACAGACCAATTCTTATCAGTCTCCTTATCCTACTGTATTTTTCACAGATATAGTCACCTCCTAAAATAGAATATACATGGTTCATTGATTTCTTGATTCCATTTAGCCATGCCATTTCTTGATGGCATTTTAGTGCCATTATTTTACTACCAGATTATAAGCTGCATGAGGACATGGATTTATTTGCTTGTTTTATTTATTTCCATACCTCTGATTCATAGTAGTATGTGTTTACTAATATTTGGTGAATAAATAAATGAATGATCCATAAAAAAAAATCTAAAATATTTCTTAAAATAATTGTTTGGAGAAAATAACTAAAGCAATGTCCCACACATATCCTAAATAAAGCTCACCTTTTTTTTATTTTTTGAATTTTATTTTATTTATTTTTTTATACAGCAGTTTCTTATTAGTTATCCATTTTATATATATTAGTGTATATATGTCAATCCCAATCTCCCAATTCACCTTTTCTTTTAAGTATTCTCTTTGGTGTCTCCAAGAAAATAAAACTGGTCTGATTTTCTTTTATGTTTTTAGAGTCAGGTGTTATTTAAATTTTATTTAATTGTAAAAATTTATCATTTTTAATTTTCAAATGATGGTAAAATACGAAATTCCCAAGGAGCAGCTACACTGAAATATAATTAATGTCTTCAGTTTTAAAATCATTGAATCTTAAATACTGAAGATGTAACACCTATCAGTTTGAGCTAATGATAAAGATTACACTTTGAGCTAATGAAGTTAGCATTCCATTTGCCCCAGAATCTTTTGGGGTAAACAGGTTTTAATCAAATTTGAAACTCAGGAGAGGCTCAGATAGAAGTTAGATTAACATTTTTCAAATTGTCATTGTTTTGTTTGTTTTTGGTTATTAAGCCAAACAGTTCTGTAATTCAACTTTCAAAAGGCTTAGAAAATAAAAAGTAAGAAATCCTTTTTCCCTGGTCGTCCATTAGACACCCAGTTCATTTCCTAGGGGGCAAGAATGTAACACGTTCCTGTATATCCCTTGCATATTTAACTAGATGTTTAAGCAAATATGTATATGTATTCTTCCACCTGACCCCTTTCTAAACATAGATGGCTGCACACTACAGACATTGTTCCACATCTTGCTTTTTTCACTTGGCCGTATGTTATGGAGATTGTTCCCCAATAACATATAAAAAAGGATCGTCATGCCTTTAATGAGATATTATACTTTGTACATATGTGTGTATAAATATAGACACAGGCACACACACGCTGTAATTTATTTGATGTGTCAGTTAGGGAAATTCATATTATTTCCAGATTTTCTGCCATAAGAAAATACTACAGTAAATAATCATATATTTCTCACATGAGGAAATATATTTATATAGAAAAAGTTCTATAAGTAAAATTGCTGGATTCAAGAGAATGGCATTTATCATTTTAATAAAGATTTCCAAAAGTTGCCCATAGAATACTTATTCTATCTATATTGCAACAGCATTGTATGAGAGTGCTGGTTTAACCATACTCTTGTTTGGAAGGTTTTAATAATAATAACGATGATGATGAGTACATTAAAATAAAAGTGTCTATATGAGTAGAATTGGTTGCCTGACAAGGCTAGAAATATAAGTTGAAGAGAGATCAAGGAAAAAAAATTTTTCCCCAGATAAAAGGTAAATTCTTAGTCAGGGATTTTGTATCTCATTGCTGACGCTAGTATAATGCCAGAAGCATGATAGAAGCACAATGATTGTTATTATCATGAACTGAAGTAAATATAAAACTAAAGAACATGATTCAACTTCAGGAGACATAGAAGTACACTCCTAATTTCATATAAAAACAATGAATTTGAAACCTGATTAGGATCTCACGTATATGTTGAGAGGCTAGCAAAATGGCAGTTACAGATAGTCATTGACAACTTAATTACAGCCACCTGCGTAATCTGACAGCGGCTCTTGACAGCACGCACTAAGGAGAGAAGAGAATCGCTAGTGACTGAAGTCCCTGCAGGATTTGAAAAATTCACAGAAATTGTCAGGGCAGGCCAGCAGTAATTACCAGAGGACGCTCCTCCGAACTAAGTAGGCTGTACAGATGTAACCGGGTACAGCAAAATATCAATGGTTGGTGGTCTCATTTAATAGATTTTGAAAAGGACAGCCCCTTAAGTTTATCAGCTCCTTAAATCAGGCAGCTTTGAGATGGTGTATACCTTTGTAATAAAGCAAGTTACATTGTATCTGCTTCTGTTTTTTCTCTTATTGGGTTCGGTAGTTTGACTGACTGTTAGTGCTGGTTTCTTAGTCTACTATCACTGTCATAGTTGTATCCTGTGAATTTAAGTTCCCCAGGCATTTTCAAAAGAAAAAAAAGGATAATTTTAATTTGCTGCATTAACTATATATGAGGTCACTTTTCTATTGCAGAAATGTTGGTTTACCTAAGGGAAAACTCCACTGCAATAAGGATAACATAAGCCCTGTGTACACACTTGAGAAACTGTAAAATATCTGAGACAACAAAAGGGCAATATAATTGCAAAATATTATTATTACACAGGTATTTCAATTTAGCAACTGTATGAGTAATATCAGTTTTGATAGAGCATTAACTTTTTGTTGATTTTACTTCCTTTGATGTAATTAAGATATAGACTTTAATTCAGGATCCAAACAATAAAAAACATAACATAAAATACAAAAATAAGTTAAAAATGTATAAATACGTATATTGATACAAGTTACTTTAACAGTGGATTCTTCAGTGTAGTAAACGTAACATTTAATTATTTTTATCATTAGTTATAGTAGTAGTATATGCAAAGTTGAAAAGTTATCTTTATTTTTTAAGGTTAATGATATCATTAAGTTAATTTTGGTTTTCTAAAGGATCCTATGTATACGTAACAGTAGATTTCTTCTTCCTGTGCAGTCCTAGTACCTCAGCTTAAGAATCTCATTGTTCTTAGCAGGATCATTTGGAAATAATGGTAACAGCCATTATGAAATTTCAGTGAAGATGACTGAATGGGTATTACTAGTCCTCTTTGCTGAAAGTAAAAAGAAATTAACTTAAAAGGGGTTATATCCACGTCTAAGAAATGATGGGTAGTAAGATTTAGCAGTAACACTTAGGGAACCTTTACTACCTGCTAGACACTGGCATTATTGAGTCATTTAATCCCTGTAAGCATCTTATGGGATAGGTACTACTATTATCATCAGTGTTTTACTGATGAGAAAGCTAAGGCACAGAAATGTTAAGCAACTTCCCCAAGGTCCTACAAAAGCATGTGATGGAGCTGGGCCTTGAATACAAGTAGAATCTGGCTTCAGAGTCTGCACAATGTTTAAAGGGAGAGTGTAACAACACCAAGCTTTCATGGATTCGTTTTCTGAAATATCTTTGTTACTGGGAAAACTGGAGCACTTTCCCCATTAAAGTCCCTTCTGTTCATCTCAGTTTTAAAGTTCCTGTCAAATTTGGAAACAAATTATGTTCAGAATCACAGTATTTTACTACAATTTCAGTAAAAATAGCCAAAATAAGCCCTCGATTTTAATGGTAGCTAAGCATTGTTCAATTTTTAAAAGTAATAATGCAGATATTTTACACTAAAATGTGAATGTTTCACTTGAATGAGATAAAGAGAGGAAGATCACATTAATCTAAGCAAATACAATTCCACTAATGTCTCTATTATGCCTATATTTTAGATAAAGTGGAATTTATGACCTAAACTATTCTGATAATCATCCATATTTTTCACTAGGAGACTAATAGCTTGATAACTTTTAAGCTTATCATTTATCTCCTTAATATTGTTACCCTTAAGTAAGGCTTTCTATCAGAAATATAATACTCTGGCACCAATATTCAGTACACATGATAGAATGTTCATTGTATTTCATGTATGCAATGTTCTTGAACAATACCTATAGGATTCCCATAACCTAAAATAATTCAGCGGGAAATAGGTTTTAATGCTGTAATTAAATGTGCTTTAAAATACTGTATACAAATACATTGCATCTAGAAATTTTGTATGTCTCTGATAAATATTAGATGACCCAATATTATTGTATATTTAGCATTTTAGACGTACAATTGGTATAGATAAAACTAGGGTTTTGATTGATTTGGGTTCAGAAGATTTGGTTACTAAATATGTCTGTTATTGTCTGTATATCTTAAACAAAACACAATAATCCCTAAGACTGTTAGAGAGGTTAATAATTTCCTCACTATTATTTCTGTAATACCACAGATATGATAGGCTTCCTGTGAATATTAAGTGAGGTGGCATCCTAGAGCATGCCTAGAACAATGACAGCATAATAGTAGAGGTTCAGAAAATATTTGGTGAATTTGAATGCAGAATAAAGGAATCTGAGACACTAACAGTGACTGACTTTTGCCTGCTTCATAAATTTGTCTAGGAGATTTATATATACATGTGTATATGTGTATATGTGTGTGTGTGTATGTACTTGCTTCATGCAGAAAGGTTTATTGTAAAATATTTTGATAAGTTCATTGAAAAATTATATGGTCTAGGCACCAGTCCCATTTTTGAAAATAATTTGCTTAGAGACTAACCTTTCAATTTCTTAGTGGAAACAAGTATTTTCAACTAGAGTGATGAACAGCCAACATCTTTTAATATTTTCAATTCCATGTTTCCTTTTTTCCTGATATATGGATATTATGTTACCAGAGGAGAGTTAACTGTATGATGTAATCCAAAAGACATTTTCTTTAATCTATTTAGCCTGGGAAGCAGTGAAGAATAGGGGCAAAAAGGCAAAACAAAACAAAACAGTGAACAGCAGGGAGGGAGCGCAGTCAATGAGATTAAACCAGATTTAGTTAATCTGTAAAGTGAATTGTTTAACCCTATCATTGAGAACTGCCCATTAATTTTTAAAACCTGAAGTGCAGAGGAGATTAGATATATCACAAACTCAGAATGTTAGGTGAATGTAATTGTATTCATCCACATAGTAATTTATCTTAGTAACTCAGGAAATTGTAGTATTTACAGTTTTAGGTGGCTTTTGAAAGGAGAAGGTAACTGAATTAGATTTTAGTTGAAATGGTTCGCATGTATCTCATGGAGAAGATTCTAGAGGGTGGAAAAGTGATGGAATATATTTAGATATCAAAAGCTATCAGAAAATATGCATTAATAAGTAAACTCAAAATCTAACTTTAAAATGAATTTTTTTCATTAATCTTTCCACATGGCCCACTATACAAATGTATACTATTATATATAACAAGTCTTCGCTATACATTAAACAAATACCTACTGTTTTCTGTACTTGTGGCCTCTTGAACTCTGAAATGAGTAGACTTTTAGGTAGCAGTAGTATTTGAATTATGTTTGTACTCTTTTGAAAAATTAATGAAATAAAATTTCTATTTATCTCAAACTTTTTTTTTAGTGGTATAACTAGAGTTGTTTTAAAAGAAACCCAGGGCTTCCCTGGTGGCGCAGTGGTTGAGAGTCCGCCTGCCGATGCAGGGGACGCGGGTTCGTGCCCCGGTCCGGGAGGATCCCACATGCCGCGGAGCGGCTGAGCCCGTGAGCCATGGCCGCTGAGCCTGCGCGTCTGGAGCCTGTGCTCTGCAACGGGAGAGGCCACAGCAATGAGAGGTCCGCGAACCGCAAAAAAAAAAAAAAAAAAAAAAAAAAGAAACCCATCTTCTACTAAAAACTTAAGACAGTGATGTATCAATTGGGATTATTTAGCCTGGGCAGAAAATAAGAAGATATATTTAAATATTCAAGCAACTGTGAAAAATGTGTTATGTCCATGATTCTTACTGGTAATTAAAATTTTAACTAGGCACTAGGAAAATGATATTTGGCTGGAAACATACATAAAGGCTTTATACTTGGCAGATAAAAGAAAGCATTTATTCCTCACCACATGTTTAACTGTAGAAAACATTATAAAGATATAATATTCAACTAAAATTTACAAAGGCATATGTATAATTCCATCAGAGGAGATATATATTCTTCTGAAATCAAATTCCCTAACTTTCCTGGCTTATACTTTTATTCTTTTATAGAAAAATAATTCCAAAGATGATCTCTTCATTTTGTCTGTGAATATATGTGTATTATATATACATATGTATATATATATGTAACTTTTGGATATTATTAATACTTTACTGTATATTGGATGCTTTTAAACATATTCCACATACAATTGTTATAAGAAAGAAAGAAAATGTCAAGTATTTTCTGAAGTATTTTATTATCAGTTTTAAACAATAATGTGAAGGAAAGAATTTATTACATAATTAGTTTAATTCCACTTATATTTATGTGTAAATATAACAGAAAAATTTGTGCATGGCTTTTATCTTTTGGAAAATGGCTTACTTTTCTAACAGGAATACATGTCAAGCTGTTGAAATAACAAATTCTTTATCTTCTTGAACCTCAAATATGATGTAGCTCATTGCATTAGCACCAAGAAAGCAGGCCGTAAATTACCACAGCGTGTTCAAGCAAGTCTGCAGATTTGACATTGTCTTCCTCCTAGAACATCCATCATTACAGAAATGTCCTGACTACTGAAGGGATAGACAGCAAAGAAATTATATCCCAACCTAGAGGCAGACAGCTTTTACTTTTACTACCAGGTACAAGGTACTATGGTATCGGGTGAGTTTCTACCTCATCCACGAACCCAGTAATCATCAGAATCTCATGCTTTAAAAACTATGGAACGTTTATGTACATTTACTTAATTTATAGTGAATAAAAATACGATAAGAATGGAGTGGAGTAAAATTAATAGAAAATAATCTGAAACACGAATGAAAGGTATTTTTTTACTTCATACGTTTTAGGAAGTAATAAACTTTAATAAAATAAACTCAAAGAGTTGTGTATCAAAAGCACTTTCAAGACTGATAAATATGTTATTTTTAAAGAAGATGCTTGGAGTGAGGTACACTGAAGCCATTTTTTCATTGCAATACTTATACTGTATAATATAGAACTACAAACACTGTTCAAGTTGCAGAGCGGAAGGAACATATTGAAAGGTACAAAGTACAGTGCCTGTTTCTGGTCTAAGAATGTTAAGTTCTCTGAGGGAATAAATGGGAAATAGGGACTTACTATTTAAATGCACTGCCCATTAAGAATAGTAATTAAGTATGGAAAGAATATTCCATCACACACTCATTGATTTCGGTCAGCATCAATGCAAGGTCTACTGATGAGAACTTAAAAAGGAAAAGACATCAAGAAAGTTTCAGATCCTAGAATTATTTTTTTTGGGAAGTGGAATGGAAAAATGAATGGGAAACCATGTCTTATATTTTGATATTCAGTTTATTAATTTTCTTACCTTAACATCTAAAATGCTACTGTTTGTGTAGAACACAGGTACTAATTTTTTTAGCTGGTTTGAGTTGTCTTACAATTAAAACATTGCTCATGTTACTTAGTCTATATTTCAGACAGATACAACATCAAAATATTTCTTCACTTTAGGGAAGCTATATTAAATAATGGTAAACAACATATTAGTATCCATATTTTGGAAAATATGACAAATATACAAACAAATGCTAAGGTAAATCAATTCTGTGGATCTGCAGCTGTGGTAGAATAATGTCCTCCACAAATTGTGCAATGACCTCATCCCCAAAACCTATGAATATTACCTAACATAAAAAGAGCGTGGCTGATGTAAAGGCGTGGACCTTAACCTGGTGGAGGGGGGCGGCGGGGTATCCTGAATTATCCAGGTGGGCCCAATCTAATCACACTGAGTGCTTAAAAGCAGATAAATGTTTCCAGCTGGAAGAAGGGGAGGACGGCAGTAAGACGCAGCAGAAGGGAAGCTGCAGAGGTTCAAAGTCTGAGAAGGAGTCTACCTACTGTTTGGTGGAAGGAGCAGTGGCACAGAGGTTTTGGAGACGCCTGGAAAGTATGAGAATATATGCAGGCAACCTCTAGGAACTAAAGACTGTTCACCAGCTGACAACCAGCAAGGACCTCAGTCCCAGGAACTGAATGCCTTCACAACCAGGAGTTGGGAAACATATTCCTTCTTTCCCAGAACCTCCTGAAAGGGACACAGCTTGGGTGACATCAGTTTTGGCCCTCTGAGACCCTAAGCAGGAGACCACCTGAGCCCACCTGGATTTTTGACCTGGCTGATCTTCAAAGGTTAGTTCATAAATGTGTGTTGTTTTAAGCTGATAAATTGTGGCAATTTGTTAAAGTAATAGAACAGTAATACAGCAGTATACAGAATTGTTTCCACTCACGAATCAGTGATAAATGGTTAAAGTATTAAATGTACTCAAGGACATTATTAAGATTGTGTATAAGTTCTAATTTTATCAATATGAAGAAAGAAAATCATATTCCCACACGTTATTAAAACAATTTTTAATATAAGCATGGATACAGTATGTTTCAATATTCTTCCAAATGGGAAGTTAGGGAAGACAATAATATCCACAACCGTGTGGCAGTAGAAAACAGTGAAGCTGCCTAGTGTCCAACTTGTTGTGATAACCCGTTGAAAGAGAGTGATATAGAAAACCTGGAAAGCAGGGTCAAATCTTCTCAGAAAACCTCCACTCCAAGACCCATACCTAAACCTGTCTGAGAATAGGTTGGTGGTGTTAGCGGCTGAGCTGTTTAATTGACCTGACATTTGTTAACATTTTATTAACTCACTTCAGCTGGAAATTTGCGCAGTCCTAAGAACAAAAGACTTACAAGGAAGCTTTGTAATGGATGTTTGACCCCAGCTAGGATTACAAAGCCATCCACTTATGCAGGTCCACATTTTGACTGGGGACAGCTCAAATCCTTTGGGGGCAATGGCAGTGACAACAGAAAATACAAATAATCATTAATATTGCTGGTCTTATTTCATGCAAACCACCTGACTATTCACCCTTTATTGTTTATGTGCGCCTAGGTATTTTGTCTGCCCAAACAGTGGGTAAGTCCTATTTGTAAAACTCTGATAGCATTTCCATGCAGATTTTTAATGAGTGTGTTGGTAGAAATGTAATAGATATTGCTGACAGATTGTGGTAACATCATTTTATAAGATATAATACACAAGGTAAAATTGGTAGATTGGAAGATGGCCAAATACCAAGGGCAAATAACCGAAGTAAAATATGTTTCAATTTAGGATTAATTTTGTTATTATTGTGGACGACAATGGAGGCTTTTCTACTACTCATCAATCATCCAGATAGTCCATCAACTATTAGATAAGTCTTTATGGAGTGCCTAAAGTATAGTAGAAGGTAATTTATAGTACCCTGCCATCTGTATGTAAGATTTAAAAGAAATACTCCTTTGTTAGATTACATATGAATTTATTTTTTAAAATATATTAGAGAAGCCATTTTCAAATAGGAAAAAAATAGCGTTTCAAAGTACTCTTTACCCATTTAAATTCCCAAGTGAGAATCAATAAACTGCTACAATTTCTGAATATATAACAGCAGAAATCTTCCTGCATCTGCCTCATTGCTTATCACAACTGTCTTGCTTTTTTGTATTCAGAGTATTGCTAAGAGCAAATAACGTTGCCATTGCAATTTCAAACTGATTTTCTTTTCATGTTCCCTATCTAGTTGCCTAGATTCCAAGGTCATCTCTTAGTTCTCCCTGTAGGCACCGATGAAAAGGTAAATTGAAAAATACATACAGGAATCTAAATTTCTTCTGTGACAAAGCCAACAAATAACTTACATAATATTTGAACTGGCAATTTAGAATATGAAGGCATCTTGACCTGAAATTAATGGAAGGTAAAGACACAGTTGACCAAACAAAATAATAAAAGATTTAAAATGTTGTTTTAAATATTGGGAGTTACAGATAATTCTTAGTAGCTAAAATGATGAAATAAGCTTGCAAATTTCAGAGAATGTTAAACTTTCCAGATGATTATAATTATGTAGTTATATTAACCCTCCTATTATAGCTATAGCATGCCGATAACCTGAAAAAAGGTAATGAATCTCCTATTTTATCATCCAAAATAATACTTTGGTCTTGAATAGACTCTTGCTCATTGGATTTGTAATTGAAATAATATTTAATAATAATAACAACAGCGTTTTATCTAACGCAGAAGTTCATTTTCGAAAAAATAAATCAAAATAGAGTTTTTGGTTTTAGTTCCAGTATTAAGGACAAATAGCATGTATGGAAGTATTTTAAAGGCAAAAGCAGACTGGGAAAATGAACATATATCAGTCTGATGTGATTTAATTGTTATAATATGGACTTGAAATACTTGCAAATAATATGAAGTTATTATCTAAATATAGCAAGGTTCTGAATCTCCAATTTAAAAAAATCCATTAAATATGCAATGAAAGAAAAATAATAATTTGGAACAATTTATAGGAAATAAGTGCATCACTAGATATTAAGTCATTTAAACATAAGTGATGATATGCTTTGTATTTGTCAAAATCATTACATTTTATATAGAGTAGTTAATAAGACAAAAAATAGGTATGCTGAGTGATTAAATTTAATTCAGAATTAAATAGTTAACACAAATATTCAGAAATATTACATTTCAATTGCGTTTGAAGCTCATCCCATATTTTTTAATAGGATTCTGCTTATGTAGCAGTGATGCCATAGGAAAAAAATCTAAATCCCTTAAAAAATACTTCCTACTAAAAGTCATAAGCAATAGAACATAGAAAAATCTGTCAGTATGATATATGCTGCTGTGGTTCATACATACATAACCTCTGTGATGTTTAGTTTTATCTGTGAAGTTGCCTAGGCTACAGTGCCCAGTTCTTTTAATTAAACACTAATCTAGGTGCTACTATGAAGGTAGATATGGTTAACAGCTACACAATCAGTTAACATTAAGAGCAAGGGGTAACTGTCAATAATATGGGTGGACCTCACTCAGTCATTTGAAAGACCTTAATAGCAAAGCCTGAGGTGTTACCAAGAGGAAAAAGAAATTCTGCCTCAAGTCTGCTGCATCCACTCCTGCTGGAGTTGCCAGCCTGGTGGACTGACCTATACATTTTAGACCTGCTGGCCCCCAGAATCAAGTGAGCCAATTTTTTATAATAAATTTCTTTACATATGGACATATAAATGATAGTGGATTGATAATTATAGAGTCTACTGGTTCTGTTTTTCTGGAAAAACCTGATTGATATAGAACCACATGTAAAATAAAATGTAAAAATGAAAGGCATTCAATAATTACTGCAATAAAATTTATTTTTGACACCTAGAAATAGAATTTACAAAAACTCTTCCTAAGTTCAGATTTCTATATGTATTCCATTGTTGTAATACCACCAGACTCTGATAAAACCCTCACTGAGGGCTTTCTTATAAGCCAGCAATGTCCATGAAAAGAAATTAAATAGGAAGAGCATTAGAAGTAGAGCAGAAGTTTTAAATTCCATTTTTGTCTAGTACCCACATTTCCCTGGGCTTTTCTGACTACCTTTGTCTGTGAGCTTGTTTGTTTTCTGTATTTCTAAGTGGATTCTTGTTTGTGATTAATACCTAGCCTATAAAAGTAAATGGACCTATGTTTAATCTGTGGTTATTTTGATAAAAATTTTTCAATGTAAGTACTGATAACCAAATATCCCATACTAACAGAAAGAGAGATACATTATATGTAATACCCAATGATTGAAAGTTGTCACTTTAATTCGAAATCATGAAATGCAAAGATTTTTTTTTTAACTCTTTTAATACTGTACCTTTAAATTGACAAACTCTTTAATTCTCTAATTCTTCCTTCTCTGTGACCTCAGGTCAATGGAACATGAGACAAGTGCATTATTGTCAGATTTGAAATGAATTAAATAGTAACACAAAGAATTAAGTCAGTTGATACATGAGGCTATACTAATAAAACATTCCTTTGATGCTTTGTGATTCATGTGAATCTGTATGCCACATGATTAGGAACCTACATGAATAGCAGCTAAGGCAGGATTGTCAATGTCAAGAAAATAGCATTTCAAAGACGTTTTGAAAAGAAGAAGGAATTAGGTCAAAATAAGTGTAGCACTACAAGTCCACATTACAATTTATGCAGTATACTTTGTTCTTTTCTGTAAACACACAAACTTATTTTCAAGTCAAAGTATAATCTTCAGGAATTAATTTGGCAAAGGGTAATTTAGTTAGTTTAGATATCCAAATGAGTAGTCAATATATCAGGCATGAGGCCATAAAATCAGTTGGTCAGTAGCTGACATACATTTTGGTATTTTATATATGAAACAGATTTTAGAAGTACAGTTTGCCAAAATGAGAATGCAGTAATATTTTGAATACTTAAAGCATAAGTAATGAATTCATCAATTAAGAGGATATTTTTTCTTTCTAGAAGTAAAAATTACAGGTAAAATCTATATGTATTTAAATTTTTAAATATATATTTAAATTTTTTTAGGGACAACTTCTACATACTGGCAGATGTTTTGTATATATTTACCATCTATTCTGTGCAATAAGAAATGACCCTCCTAAGTACCTTGTATTAGCAAATGCAAATTAAATTGTGTTATTTATATATAAATAAGAAATCAATAGTTTAAAATATAAAGGTTAAAACTTGTTTCTGATAAACCTTGTATTAAAAAGAAAATTGAATTATTATGTTATTCCTCTAAGATTGATGTTAACATATATTTTTCATTTTCTTAATATACATGTAGAAATGAAATAGTGAACAATAAATATTGAGTGACCATCCAATACTGAGTAAAAAAAGTAGAGTAAGATACTTTATTTTCGAAAGAAATTTTTGTAATTTTACTCTACTATCCACCAAGCTGCTCAAATCTATGTACTTAAGAGATTAAAAATAATTCAGAGTAATGAAGTAAAAAGTACAACTCATCTTCCCTATGATGATGTTTCTGAAACATGTGAAAAAATATGGACTTTATATAAAATATACTTTTTATAACTAAAAATTTCAGTTCCATCAGAAGTGCTTAGATTTAACATTTACGGAAAAACTAACGTACTTTATGAGCAGTTTGTTTCAGAGCAAATGTTCATAATGATGATTAAAATAATTTCATATTTCTAATCTCAGAATTGTAAAATGTTACATGCACTTATTTCTCACTTACATTAGTGCCTGAAACATTTAGAGGAGGACCTATAATTATGATTACCTCCATTAGTTTGTGGTCAGATTAATGAATTGGTTTTCAATTCGTGTTCAATTCAAACACAGTAGATGACTGTTTAATATACTAGAGGAACTAGTTTAGTAATTGTGGGTATTGGAGGTGAGAGATAATGGAAGCTATAGCACAGGTCAGAGAAGCCATGGGTTGGGTTCCTGCACTCTCCCTTTCCCTTGCACTCACGATGCAGAGGTGAGGTGTTGAGGTTGTTAGGATAGTTTGGGATCTGAAGCAGTTTATAAACAATGGTTAAATGCTGCCGGCATCAACCCCCTGACTAGGACACAGCCACGCTGTGATAATGTGACCAAGACGGGCTGTGTTCTAGGACACAAGACCACCTTCCCTCCACAAGATATCTCCTGCATTAGTCAGCACCCAGGTCCACGGGAAACCCTAGTCAGGTCCCTAGGGGAGAGTAGGTTTGTGGGTTGGATAGCAGAAAATTGAGTTCTCATCTGAGGCCCTTTTCATGTTCCAGTGAAGAAACAGGTGGTGAAGACTGAAGGAAAGAGATGCTCAAATTAATGGTTAAGGAATTGGAGGAGCTATTGCAGGGCAGGACTGGGATCCTGAATGTGATAAGAAACACAGAGACATTAACTCACCAGTCTACATTGCTGGTGAACTTCCCTCGCTCCAGCCTGCACCAGCATCATTAATAACAATTATGTCAGCGCAGAGTGGTGGTTTTGCTGGATAAATGAAGTGAAGAGCAAAAGGCCAAATAAATTGAGAATATTGGTTAACAGATGATTTAAGTATTAATCCATGCATAGAAAAGAAGGGAGAACAAAAAGGGAAATACAGAAAATGAGGTAGAAGAGGGATCAAAAGAACAAAGTCAAAATGAGATAAAAGACAAAACATGTTAAAGACATATAGAGTCCCAATGTTAGAAGTTTGCGATCAAATAATAAAGAAACCTAACTGATTATTTTAGAGATAAAAGAGTTCCAAAGAATGTTGAGCTCCATTGATGTCGATCTGAATATTTGAGATCAACCTGAGAGGAAATTTCCTTTGGTTTAGACCTGCAGATTATTTTCACTTGTGTCTTCTCACCGGGGCTCTCAGGCTCTCAATCGTACTGAATACCTCACACCAGTCTTATCTGTGCACAGGGCATAGATTGCATAGAGCAGAGCAATCCACGGCCCTGTTACTGCTGGATTCTGCTAAGAGGTTACCTAGATCATATGCAAAGCAAACTTGGTATAAAAGTAACTCCGATGTCTTCCTATGTTAACCATCCCAAATATTATTTGCATAATAGTGGAAGCTGTATATTCTTTCTTTCTGGAAATTATAAATGGTGGAAGTACTGTATGATTGAAATTCAGAGAAGAGGGAAATGTTGGTTTCCTTTGTGTTGTCCATGGCAATGCTTTTGCGATATTGCACATCCAGCTATTAAGGCCCCTAAGGAATTCTAGCCTTCGGAATAATGTAGTTCAGAGTTGGCAAGTAAACAGCATGGATGCTGCCTAATTGATAATTGCATTTTCCCAGTTGTGTAGAGAATTAACTGAAGAATTTTTCTTGACATACTGTCTCAAGCAGTCACTATCAATTTATCAGAATTTGTACTTCAGAAGCAAGCTATTTGACATTTCTAGCCTTTCCTTAGAAAACCCAGAAGGATTCTGCTTAATTGTCTTTGGTTCTAGTACCATAGGCAAATGTTCAAGGACAAGTTACATCTAAAGGGACAGGAATGATTTGGTTTGATGACATTCACAAGCACACTGGGCTTCCTGAAACCCAGTCTATCCAAGACAGGTTCCCATGGAGACTTCTAAAGCCAGAGGCGAACCCAGATGTTCTTATTTTCCACAAAGGCTTCTGCTTGCCTTTGTGATTCTGGATTTCACATTGTTAAAAGTGACTAATTCTGCTCTCTATCATGGCTATGTCTCTCCCCTCACCCCATATTTGATGTAAAACAAACATATTTATTATACCTCGTTAGACTATTTGTCTTAAGAAATATGAAAGCATTCTACAAATATATATATATTAAAAATTCTATACCACAGACATTTTCTTATATTCTCAAAATAAGTAGAGTGAATCAGTATTATCCTTGTGTATTCATTCCAACGTGTAAAATTGAGGAATTTATAATAAAGAAGAAAATCTGTTTCATATTTGAACCAAATCTCCAAGTCTCTCAAGGACATTTTAAATTGAATACAGTTTATATTAATTTTTAGCAGTACTGGAAGTAGATTTTCAGATAAACAGGGATTTTGTTTTATGATAGTAAACATTTCATATTTCATCAACTTCCCGTGTAATTATGAGGATATATATTATAAATGGGTCTGTCTGGGCTCTCTATCTCAGTGCATTAAAATATTTGGCTGTACTTACACTAATACAACATTGCTTTAATTATTCTAATTGTTTATATTAAGAATTATATTTATATTAAGAATCAATTCTTTATAAATCATTTGGCTTCCAGAGACCATATGCCCTCCTTTTTTTTTTTTTTCGGTATGCGGGCCTCTCACTGTTGTGGCCTCTCCCGTTGCAGAGCGCAGGCTCAGCGGCCATGGCTCACAGGCCCAGCCGCTCTGTGCCATGTGGGATCTTCCCAGACCGGGGCACGAACCTGTGTCCCCTGCATCGGCAGGCGGACTCTCAACCACTGCGCCACCAGGGAAGCCCCATGCCCTCCTTTTAGTTTTGCATTTGAAACATATATCTTCCATTCTTTCTTATTCAATGTTCCTTCATTTTTAGGATTTGTTTTCAAGAGGCAATATTATTTAAGCATTTTCTAGTGATTTGGTGCTATTTTACTTAATATCTTGCCCATTATGTGGGCTACTGCACCCTTTTCTGTTTGGTTGCTTTCAGATTTAAACAAACAACACTCGCCCCCCCCCCAAAAAAAAATCCTCCCTGCTCCCATAACTTCAAGCTATATCACAGAATGTGAACTTTTGATTTGACAGGTAACAACATTTATGTGTCGTATTGCCACTCCAGTATGACTACTGTGACTGCTTTATAGTGGTTTGATTATTTATTGTCTACAAAAATCCCTTTAAAAAAAAACCCAAGGGCTTTCCTGGTGGCTCAGTGGTTGAGAGTCCGCCTGCTGATGCAGGGGACACGGGTTTGTGCCCCGGTCCGGGAAGATCCCACATGCTGCGGAGCAGCTGGGCCCGTGAGCCATGGCCGCTGAGCCTGCGCGTCCGGAGCCTGTGCTCCGCAACGGGAGAGGCCACAACAGTGAGAGGCCCACGTATCGCAAAAAAAAAAAACCAAAAAACAAAAAACAACCATACAGCATGTGGCACACCCATTTTAGGGAACTTATATGTTCTACTCCTGATTCTCATGTTCAGCCTAGATGTCACACTGATTCAGCTAATGTGACAGCTCATGAAATCCCAAATGTATAACAATTATCTAACATATTGAAGCAGTACCATTTTATTAAACAAATTTTACATATGATAATACATATAAAAGCTAAGCGTTTTTATTTTACAAAGAATACCCCCAAATTTTTAACAAGTATTTTAGAAATTGTCTGGAATCTACAAAATAGTTTTGCCAGAAACGTTGTTTCTATTAAAATATAAGTTGTGTGTTATTACTTGTTTGACCACTAGCTTGATGTCATGACGTTTGACCTCATAACTTCTGAGATTTTGAGATTTTTTTAACTTCATCAAGCTTCACTCTCCTAACTAAAAAAAAAAAAAAGTGGGGCTTCCCTGGTGGCGCAGTGGTTGAGAGTCTGCCCGCTGATACGGGGGACACGGGTTCGTGCCCCGGTCCGGGAAGATCCCACATGCCACAGAGCGGCTGGGCCTGTGAGCCATGGCCGCTGGGCCTGCACGTCGGAGCCTGTGCTTGGCAACGGGAGAGGCCACAACAGTGAGAGGCCTGCGTACCGCAAAAAAAAAAAAAAAAAGTGAGATTAATATTTTTAGGAAAATAATATTTTAAATTTGTTTGGATTATGGGAAACAAACTGGGGAAACTATATTGTAAACTGTTATTATGCAAACTGTGAAAATTTACTGTGACATACGTATGCCACTTTCAGCTCCCAATTTCTTACAAGACTGTCAGATTTTATATTTTATTCCCTCATTTGTTTTCATTGATATGTCATGTAAGCAATTGCATGTGTGGCAGAAGTCAGTAACAGATTTCAGCAGTTTATTTCCAGTGAGACTTCTAAGGTGATTTTTTCCCCCCCAAAAACCTATTTAAAAGGCAAAGTAACAAGCACTTGATTCTGTTACTTTTAATCAAATATGTTAAAAAAGCTGAAAAATTTAATGTAACATTTTATGTTTTCAGTTTTTTATCAGGTAGTGAATTAGGCACTGGGGAGCACATTGCTGTTTATATGTGAAAAAAATATAAAATAAGAAATTAGGAATTTAAGAACACATAGACATTATTGTAAAATTATATTTATATTTTACTTTTCTTTGCAACTTTTGATCAGGAAAAACCAAAAATATTATTCCATTTTCACTCCCCCATCCACTCTCACTTAAATTTCTAAGATAAAATGAACATGAATTTTTCCACTTCTACTTCTTCATATTTGTCAATTGAAGAATTCTGATTCTGTTTTGCCTTTATTCCCACCCTTAACCCTCCACCTACCACCCCGCAAAGGGCACATTCTGGCAGGCTTACTGAGAGTTTTACCCCAATACAAAGAGTAGGTTAGATTCAGTGCAACAAAAACTTGGGCAAATTTCCAGTCAGCTCTCCCTCTGCCCAACATGCAAACCAAAACCTATACCTGATCAAGCTGGGAGCCTCATTATAATGTTCTTATGGAATTTCATTTCTTCCAAAATAGTTGAGCATTGCCTTATCATGGCTTGGAAACAGATTATTTATTTCTATTTCTGATGACCTATCATATGACATAAATTTTAATATATCTACCAAAGAATGCATTATTTAATTTTTTTATCTGGAAGCTTTTCCCAATAAAAATATCCTATCATAATTTTCTCAAAAGATCTATTTTTTAATTGTAGCCATTAAAACACCATGTTATTAAAAACACATAATACTATAATGTTTATTTAAAAATCACAGTCGTTTTCCTACCCCTTTCCATGTTAGAATTGACCACTGAAGGCCTATTATTTTGTTTTATATTTGATTCATTTCCATTTTTATCACCCAAAACCTATTCTGTTATTTCCTGATTCTTTAATCTTAGGCATAATCTATTCTTATTATGAAAAATTAGTCAACCTAATACAAAATTCCTCTCAATCCCATCCCCAAACACCTTCTTGTTCTATCCTTTGTGTACATTGTATAACTTTTTGGGTAAATATTTAGTGATTAATTTTTATATCTTTGTAAGTTTTGTTAGTGTGATATGGTTACATTTTCTCTTATATAACATTTGATTGAGATTTTGGAATCTAATTTTTTGATTACCTTCTTTTTTCTATTTGAATTCATCCATAGAAGCACAAAATAATTAAAAACTATATTTCAACATAGAGAATGGAATCAGGTAATGGCAGTTTCATTTCAGTCTGAATATGGAGGACTTTCTCCTGAAATCCTTCTTCCTTTTTGGTCTGTTCGGAATTCATTCTCCTCTTATCACTTGGCTTTTATCCTTAAGGTTTCTTTTCTCATAATCTTGGAAATTTTCTTTAAATTTCCTTGCTGGATTGTTCCCCCAACTCTTGTTTTATATCTTCTTTCTTGCTCTCCTGCCTTGTTTTATCAAATCACATTCACAAGTAGTTTCTGAAAATGATCTTGGGGGAGGACTTTTTCTTTTCTTTTTTTTTTAAGAACTTTCATGCTTGAGAAAGAAGAAAAAAACTGGAGGTATCATGCTCCCTGACCTCAAACTATACTACAAAGCTATAGTAATCAAAACAGTATGGTACTGGAACAAAATCAGACACATAGATAAATGGAACAGAACAGAGGCCAGAAATAAACTCATTCACATATGGTCAATTAATCTATGACAAAAGAGGTAAGAATATACAGTGGATCAAAGACAGTCTTTTCAATAAATGGCATTGGGAATACTGGACAGTTACTTGTTAAAGAGTGAAACTGGACCATTTTCTAACACCATATACAAAAATTACACTCAAAATGGATTCAAAACTGACTTAAATGTCAGACCTGAAACCGTAAAACTCCTAGAAGAAAACATAGGTAGGCATCAAACTCTCTGAAATCAGTCTTAACAATGTTTTTTTTAGATCTGTCTCCTCAGGCAAGGGAAACAAAAGTAAAAATAAACAAATGGGACCACATGGTTACAAAAAAATTATTCAAACAATTCAAATGAAATTTTAAAATTAGTTTTAGTTTAACCAAACAATACAACAAATTTGTCAATTCTTCATTTTTTTTCTTTTAGTGCAGAGAACACCATACTAATGTCTTTGAAATTGAGCAGTTTTCTCAGCAATTTTGCATATTTCCTTCCAAATCTGTTTGAAGGGCCAGTAGAGTAAAATGAAAGTTGCAGAATTTGGCTTTACATTTATTTATTCTCATCATTGCATCAAGACATTATATCAGAGGTTTCTGGACTAGAGCCAAAGGCCAGTCTTTTCTGTAAGATTTTAAGCAGAATTAAAGTAGAGCCTATGACTATCTTCTTCAATTTACATCTCCAGAAGTTAGCATAGTACCTGGCATATAGGAAATATTTTGCAAGTGTTAAGTGAATTGTATATATGAATGATGAATTATCTATGAGTTATACAATAAATATAGTCGAGTAATATAAGCGAATTATATATTTACACATATATATGCAAATCTGAGTAACATAATTCACCAAAAATAAGAGCATGATTTTTACAAAAGGCACTAGTGCTGGAGGATAACTTCATCAAAATACTCTTTATGATCACATTAGTAATTTGAAGGATGAAGATTCAGTTTATTTATTTATTATTTTTCTTCCATTAAAATCATTGTAATCACACTGTGTGGATCTTCTCAAGCTTCAAAGCTGATACTACATCTGTCTATTCTACCAAACTAAGATTTTTTTGGTAAACATGAAGCCTGTTCTAGGGTGGTTTGGGAATATTGAGAACTTGTGTGATGAATAAAAATTTAGCTCTTTCTGCAAGCTAAAATAATAAATAAAATAATTAGTCTAATCAAAGATTTTTGGGGGCCTAATTTGATACAGTAACTTTAAATAATAATTATTAGGCCTTAGTAGATATATGAATCACACTGACTGATGTCTAGATTTCAGAGATTAACTTGTAAAAAGCTTGAGTATAAGGCCTTATGGATTTTGAATTTATGTATTTATAACACTATAAATGTGTAATTTCTCAAATTTAAGGAAAATATAATTATTCAATTATAATTAATGAGAGACATTGACGGTGGGAGAATACTGAATAAATGGGTTAAAATGTAACTGAGGTACATTATACTTTTTCGAGAGTTCATTTGATTGATTGCATTTGGGCAGCACCAAACCAAAGATGGTTAGGGGCAGCATGGAAACCAAGCAAAGACATTATTTGATTAGCTGTCACTTAGGCAGTGACTTATTTGGGAAAGCCTACTTGCTGTTTGTGATTGGTTGTTCTAAGTTTCATTTCCTGGATTCAAATGAATTGACTCCGGCTTAGGTTTTGGTTTGCTTACATTAGCTACCAAGCCATAAGAGCTATCTCTATCTAGCCCCCTTGTATAATTACTTTAACAGGTGATTTTCTTCATTTCACTAAAGGGAGGAGGAAAAACAGGTTAAACTGATACTATGCTTCAATAAGATATTTTGCCTTTAAAGAATTGTACCACTAGTGCTGTTGTCTACCAGATCTTTTGAAACATTTATAGGAGTGCCACTTACAATACTAAAAAGACAGATAACAAAAAATGAAAAGAAAAAAGCTATCTACTTACTATGTCTTCATCTGTGTGATGCAGACTTTCTCCATGTTGAAATCTTGAGAATTACTAAGTTATGAAAATAATAAAGAATTACTGAGAAGGTAATTTATAATTATTTTTAATATGGCTGATTTTAATATTATTTTTAATGCCTAATAAATACAGAAAAAACATGGCAAAATCTTTTATGTTTATCTTCAATGATCAGTTCATGGAGAATTTGTTTTAGTGTATATAAAACATTTTTCAGGAGGCTGTGTTTTCCCATGCTTTAATATTGGGGTTATTATTTTTACTGACTTTAGTTGATTAAGTACGCCAGATACCAGTGGTGAAATGATGACCAACACCAATAGATTTCTGCCTCTGCCTCCAAGGAGTATATACTCCATTGGAAGAAAGAGATGACTTAAGAATGATCATTAACAACAATGATAAATAAGTCATAAGGCTTAAGAATTTTAGTTTGGCAAGTATGAGATGTTTTGAGAGCACACAGTATTGTGTCAGATTAGTCACTCTTCAGAAATATAACATGATTTAGTTTAGAATAGACAAGTGATTGGAACAATTGTAAATTTAAAAAAGAATAAAGCTCATTCAGTAGTTTTGTGCCAGAGATGACCCAGAAATCATCATACAATATTCTAGCTAAAAGCATTGAAGGGCAATTCACTGAGTCATAAAAAGGATTTTTGTTCAAATCATATAAAAACATCATTACCATATTACCTATAATTACCCTTAATTACAAACAAAACTTTTGTCATGCAGTGAATTCCTGATATTTAATGAAAGGCATGTGACATTGAGATAAATTAAATAGATTAACATACATGCACAATTCATAAATGTTAATGACAGTATATGTTATGTCAAACTAATAGTGAATCAAAGGCTTATAAGCAAGACTAGGTCTATAGTCGATGAATTTGCAAGTTGTTCTGTGCTTACTTGTCATCAAGTGCTTCGTGCACTTTGTGTGAAAATATATCCCTTTGTAAGTAAAGTATTTATGTAGCAGGCAAACAGACAAAACAACCTCATTAAAATAGAAGAAAAAATTTGCTTAACTTTTTTTTTTAATCACTGAACCTGTTTGTTTTATTTGAGGTCATCAGCCAAATGATACATTTGATAGTTATTGAAAAGCATGTCTCCTGATTTGTCTTACTACAGTCTTCAATTCAATTTTATGCCTCGATTGTGTTTACTACCGGATCAAGCTAAAATAAGCAATGATTACCCGACTCTGGTGTTACTAGCCTTCTTTCAAAATCTGATAACACTTCAGGTGGTTTTAAAACATTGCTAACTTGTTCTGCACATCTGGACCAGGTTAGTTGCCTGGATATGAATCAAAGATTATGTTAATCTAGGTACATATTTTTTGTTAGAAAGTCCAGTCTACGTTGGTTGGAAGAAAATTTCAAGAGCTGGACAAAAGTTTAAAGGATAGTCTACGAGAATGTGTGTATAAACAAGTAGGTGGAATTTTGAGCTTGAAGGCTGGAAGAAATGTAGAGTTGGCTTTAATATATGTATTATACCAGTGAAGGAAGGAGGAAGGTTTAAAGCATTGCCTCATCTGATCTCCAGGTTCTGCCAAAGCAGAATAGCAGCTTGATTATTGCTCAAAACAAGGAGGGAATATAGGTTAATTCAGGAAGGAAAGGGAAATCATAAGGATAGTTGGAGACATGACAGTGTACAACCAATAATTAAAATATGAAAAGTGCTTTTGAAGTTGATCTACTTAAGGAATAGTAATACAATACACCTTAAAGGAAGACAGCAATAACTAACAGAAATTTCAAAGAAATACAGTTTGTTACCAAATTAGCTAAACTGGTTACAGTTTCCCTGTAAAGATACTATTCGATTCAAGTCTTTAACTTTCTCAAATGTCTGCCTTGTGGAAATGGGAAGTTTAGATTTTACTTTCAACTATACACATGTTCTCTCATATTAATCTTGCATAAATGATGGTGGTTTAAATAATTTGACAATTCACAACAGTTATGTGTATCAATATTAGGAATATTTGTATTAAATACTCCAAAATTAATACCAAATTTAATTGATACCACATTGGAAATTTGGAGATATATTTCACTTATTGCATATCTCGATTTATCTAAGGTTATTTATTTTGGATACTTTGAGTATTTTGGTTTTGGTCTCTTCTTTTCAAGCCAGTTTAGCACAACTAAAACTAAGCTGGCAAGAGGGAAGGTCTTGGGTATAAGGTTTGGTGGGTGGTATGTGAATGTCATGTGATCACAGGACATTATTGAGTCTAAAATATCCTATAGCGGCAGACATGTTAGTCATTTTCACTTTTTAAAGTGAGAAGTAGATTTAAATACCACGAGAAGAATCTCAAGTTTTACGTAGCTGAAATGATTCCCAGTTCCTTGTTTGCGCATATGATTATAGGCATATATTCCTGATGGGTTTTCTAATTTGGGGTATTAACTTCAGATTAAGTATTATATCTAACCTAAGTTGGAGGATTTTCTAGCACTGTATAATATAGTCCTTTGTTTGCAATAGGAAACTGAGTACAATGTAAAACCACACTAAATTCTGCAAAGCTACTGCCATTTGTTAGCATAAAGTAGACAGATATAGCTAAACAGCATTTTTGGGAACCATTTGCAATGCATTGCTTAAGACCCAAAGTAGGAGCCTTTGATTTCCAGCATACATAGAAGGCGATATTCAACAATAATAATATGTGAATAGAATTTTAAAAGAGCATACAGTTAAAGCCCAAATTGTAACCCACCGATTTAAAGAACATCATTTCTATATATTTCTGAGGAGTCTCAGCAGCCTTAGAAAATACAAATTCTTACTATGGATTATACGTAGAAAATGCTATCTGAAGTCTGAGTTCCTCCCTCCCCAAAATCGATAGGAATTTAAGCCATAAGATGATTTCTATCATCTACTAATTGTCCCATTATTATTATAATCACAAAATACTTTAACATTGGTTACCTTGATATGGTCTTCTACTAAATTAATATCTTGTGACACCATTGTGTCCTAAATAAAAATAATTATAAAAAGCCTTCTTTCCTACATCAAAAAACTAAGTGAGCTACAATTCCCACATTTCACATATGTGATGGCATTACTACCTGAATTTCAGTAAGCTGAACTGAGTTGTAAAATAAGGTGATAGGGAGATGAATATTATATATCATTTATTAGATTATTTAAAACTCTAAAAAGAAATTGTCTCAATCTTATTAAAGATAAGTTATCCTATGGAAATTACTGATTCCAACATCATGTCCTAAAATTAGAACTTTTTGTTACAATATATGTTACCATTCCTCAAAGCTTTGTAATAACATAGAGAGGCAGAGTATCAAAGAGAAAAGAATATAAGCATTGGAGTAAGATAGACTGAGTTTTATAAACTAAATAAACAGTAAAGTACAGCCACACTGTGCATGTATAATATTTGTATGTATATATACTTACATGTATATATAAATATATGTATTGTGCATACTGTATCATAATTTATATTCTATATGTTGTATATAATGTATATGTGATATATGTATATATCTCATCATAGTGCTATAACATTGCCATAGGAACTGTTGTACAGTGCATGCTGTATATATATTAAAAATCTGGGTTTCCCTGGTGGCACAGTGGTTGAGAGTCTGCCTGCTGATGCAGAGGACACGGGTTCGAGCCCTGGTCTGGGAGGATCCCACGTGCCATGGAGCGACTGGGCCCGTGAGCCACAACTACTGAGCCTGCACGTCTGGAGTCTGTGCTCCGCAGCAAGAGAGGCCACAATAGTGAGAGGCCCGCACAGCGCGATGAAGAGTGGCCCCCGCTTGCCACAACTAGAGAAAGCCCTCGCACAGAAATGAAGACCCAATGCAGCCATAAATAAATAAATTAATAAACTCCTACCCCCAACATCTTCTTTAAAAAAAAAAAAATCTAATAATATAGTACTGAAAATTAAGAATGATTCTGAAGATTTATTATGGTGCTTTAAACAAGATTGGGGCAATAATAGCATGTTTTAGAGACAAACAGTAACTTGAGACCTACTGAAATGCCTCTACTATAGGATATTCAGTAATTATATTTAATAGATATAAGTATAGAGCATAAATGTAAAACAAATGTCTGAACATCATGAGTTTGAGAGGAATCAGCATAAATGATGCGTTTAAAGCCATCAACACGGAAGATATATACTGCAGAGGCTGGATATGGAGGTGACAAAAGACTATTGAAAGCATAAACATGAGATCACTAATACTTGAAGAGTCAATAAAGGATGAGAAGTGTGTATAGGAGACTAAGAATGACTGTTCTGAACAAAAGGAGAAGTTCAGAAAGTGCTGTTTACCAAATATAAGGAAAAGAAGCACTCAAGACCCAGCCTCCCAGATGCTATTGAATTCCCAAGTGAAATCAATCATAGTGGATGCAGGTTTAGTGAAGAGATGGGAGTGAAAACAAGACTTCTGTGATTCTAAGATGTAAACAAAAGTTGAAGAATGGACATGGCTAGTTGAATATGTCTTGAAAGACATATCTATAAAGGAGATATGCTAAATGTTTGATAAAGGGAGTTTCAAGGTGGGGGGAGGCTTTCTGAAATGAGATGAGAAAAATACAGCCTAACGTGATAGTATCAATGAAGGAAGATAATTGTAAAATAAAATGGAAAGTGGATATGATCCATGGTCTTAGAGTTCCTAGGAAATAGGAGGAGATCGTACACACTGCAGACGGAGAGGAATTAGCTTTGGATTGGATGAAGACATCTTTTCTGCAACATTAATATATAAGAAATTATTATATATATATGTGTGTGTGTATTTATACACACACACCAGTTAGAAAATAATATGCCAAGATAAATATACCCTAATTCCTTATTTTTTACTTGTAAGTCAGAAGTGGGGTTTTTTGCTGCTCGGAAAGAGAATTAGATGTGTATAAGGTGGCTTATTTCGAATGGTAAATATTTGACATATTAAATAAGAGAGAGCAGAGGGAGGAAAGGGAAGAGGACAAAGAAAAAAATCTGAAAGAATGGTGCCATTGAAGAGGTGGTGGAGGCGGGGAAAAAAAATTAGTGGCCAAACAGAAAGAAAGGAATCAGGGGAATAGAGTTTTCATGAAGATAAATAATCAGTAGAATTAAATGTCTTTCAATTATTTATACAGGAATATTTAATATTTGTTTTAGCAAAACTAACAGCAGTTTCAGAGCTGTTAGAAAGGAGGTTTTGAAGAGAAGCAAGATTTAAAAGGGTTTTGTCATAGATGGGACATGGCAACAACTCAGTTAAATTCAAGATGTTTGTGGAGGGAAAAAAAATACTTGGGGATATCTCAGGAGGACATGAGGGATGTATGTTAGTGAGAAGGAAAAAGAGAGTATATGCAAGTAGTCAATGAAAAGATCCAAGAAAAGGGGTAGAGCTGAAGATAGGACCAAAAAAAATGGTTAATCAGCAGAGAAATATACCTGAAGAAGGAGGAGAAAAAAGATTATGATTGTTATAAAAGGTAACTTCTTTTAAGAAATAGGAAAGAAGATAACTTCGAATCCTGGTGGCAGAAAGTTGAGCATTTGTTTGCTCTACGAATTTGAAGGAAAGATTTCCTGTTGAGAAAGAGGACAAAGGCAGATGATGCTTGAAATAATTTGGAGAATGGGAATAGGCAATGACTTGGAAGGAGAAAACAAAGATTATATACCAGCACAGATCTGTACAGTGGGTATCTTTCTCTGGCAATAAATGTGAAGCCACTCATTTGTTCTAATTCAGGTTTGGGGTTTGCTAGGGCAGGAGTGAGTAGTATGATTACAGTACACGGATAGACTATAGCTTAATAACAAGCCAGTGGTTGAGATCATGGAGATGGGGCCTAAACTGAATGTGGAAGAAGGGGACTAATGGTAGGGAGAATACCAAGATCAAAGGAATAGAGGTTTTTGTTGTTGTTTTTTTTTTTTTTGTGGTACGCGGGCCTCTCACTGTTGTGGCCTCTCCCGTTGCGGAGCACAGGCTCCGGACGCGCAGGCTCAGCGGCCATAGCTCACGGGCCCAGCCGCTCCGCGGCATGTGGGATCTTCCCGGACCGGGGCACAAACCCGTGTCCCCTGCATGGGCAGGCGTACTCTCAACCACTGCGCCACCAGGGAAGCCCAGGAATAGAGTTTTGATGAGTTCAAAGAATCAGTGAAGTGGAAGCTCCAAGTAGATGCTGTAGTTCATAGGATTAATGACAAAAGTAGGAATAGTGTGCAAAGATCTTTTTTTTTTCAATAAAATAAAGGTGAATTACCACAGCATAGATAAGCCTCAAAGAACCGAGGTTTGTATAAAAGAGCATTAAGGAAATAGTGTTGAAGTTGCAGGGGGCAAGGAATACCTGGGGTGTGGGGTAAGAATTTCCTTTACTTCACAGGGGTACACAGGAGACAGGACTCTCAGGAGAATAATGCATCTTCAGGAAAAGCAATGAGATTCAGGATCCCTCAGTGAAGAGGTTCTGGATATAGAGAAATCTGTTTAAAGAATAGTGGCTTCACAGGGAATGTGAAAAGATTTGGGTGCAAGTGGGGCTGTGGAATTTGTGTTACGGAAGGGGAAGTAATAAGTATGGGTTGGAGAGATTAGCAGGAGATGATCTATATAACAATGAGATTTGCATCTTGAGTAGTACCAAAGGATATTAGGCATAGTGTGAGGATAGTTTTAGTGGTGTGACTGATATAATTTTTAGTCATGTGAATCTAAAATATGATTTTCTTTACATTTTCTTGTGACTAAACTTAAGATATAGCATGAGTGCCTATTCTTTTCTTTCAAAATCACTTTATTCAGGTATAATTTGAATAAAATAATTATTTGAATAAAAAATTAGTCATAAATAATTATGAACTATAAAATTCACCAAGTGTTAAGTGTCCTATTCAATGATATTTAGTAAATATTCAGAGCTATGCAAACATCAGCACAGTCCAGTTTTGATAGGTTTCACCACCCCAAAACTTCCCTTGTGCACATTTGTAGTCAATCCCTGTTCTTACACCTAATGCCAAAAAACCCCTGATTTACCTTCTGTCTTGATTGCTTTGCCTTTCTGGAATTTCCTTATAAATGGAATCTGGCCTCTTTCATGTCTTGTCTTTTTAATTGGATAAATGATTTGCAAATACTTTCTCCCAATCTTCAGCTGGTCTTTTTTATTCTTATTAATTTTAATTGATAATGCCTGTTGAAGAGCAAAGGTTTTTAGTTTTGATGCAGTTCAGCTTATTACTTCTTATGGATTATGATTTTGGTTTGATATCTAACAACTCTCTTTGCCCAGTCCAAGGTCAAACAGATTTTCTCCTGTTTTCTTCTAAAATTTTTATATATCTAGCACTTATATTTAAGCAGCTGACTCATTTTGATTTTTTATTGTTGTTGTTATGATGTGAGGTGTCTAAATATATTTCTTTGCACATGGTTACCCAGTTTTCCCACCACAATTAGTTGAAAAGACTATCATCTGCCTAGCATATCGTCTTGACATCTTTGTTGAAGTACAACTGGCCATAAATATAATGGTTTATTTTTAAACCTGCAATTCATTTTGACTGATCTCTGCATCTATCCTTATGCCAATACCACCCTATCTTACTTAATTAGATTTATAGTAAAACTGATCTTATATTTCAAATATATTTTATTAATATACTAGATTATTTACATTTCCATGTAAATTTTAGGATTTGTTTGTCAATTTTACAGAAGAAAAAACGCTGGAATTTTTATAGGGATTGCATCAAAACAGATGAATTTGGGGAGAAGACCCTATTCTGTATTACAAAGCAGCATAATGAAATATCTCTCCATTTATTTTAAACTTCTTCCATTTCTCTCAGCAATGTTTCATAGTTTTTAGTATACATATTTGGTTTCTTTCTTAAATTTGTTCCATAGTATTTTATTCTTTTTCATGCTAGTATAAATAGTTATTTTCTTTTATTTTGGATTGTTTGTTACCAGTATATAAATTGATTTATTTTATTGACCTTGTATCCTGCGACTTTGTTATGGTTCTTAATTCTAGTAGTCTTTTTATAGGATCCTTAGAATTTTCAACATACAGGATTGATTATGTTATCTGCAAGTAAAGGCAGTTTTACTTCTTTGCCAGTCTGAACGCCTTTTATTTATTTTTATTGTTTTAATTCTCTGGCTAGACCCTCTAATACAATATTTGAATAGGAGTAACTAGAGCAAATATTTTTGTCTTGTTCCTGATCTTAGGGGAAAAATATTCAGTCTTTCACCATTAAGTATAATATTGGCCATTGGTTTCTCATAAATGCTTTCATTAAATGAGTACATTCCTCTTTTCTTGTAGTTTGTTGTAAATTTTTATCATTAATATGTATTGAGGCTTGCCAAATGCCTTTCCTGTAACTGTGACATTATTTTTTCTTATCCCTTTAATCTATTAATTTGGTGTATTACTTTAACTGATTTTCAGTTGTTGAACAAACCTTGAATTCCTGGAAAATGTCAAATTGTCCTTGTATGTGATCTTTTTTATATGTTGTGGGATTAATTTGCTGACGTTCTGTCAGTAATCTGCATCTGTGTTCATGTAGTTTCTATAATTTTATTTTCTTTTACTATCTATGCGTAGTTTTGATATCTGGGCAAGATAGTCTTCACAGAAAGAGTTGGAAAATGTTTCCACTTTCTCTGTTTCTAAGAGAGTTTAAGTTTGTCATTATTTCTTAAATATCTGGTAAAACTCACTAATGAATTTATAAGAGCCTGAAACTTCATAAGATATATTTTTTTAATTCTTAATTAAATCTCTTTATCAGTAATGGGTCAATTCAGATTTTCTGTTTCTTCCTGAGTCAATTTTGATAATTATCTTTGTATTAATTTGTCAATTCATGTACATTTTCTGATTTATTGGCATAAAATTGTTCATAATATTCTCTTATGGTACTTTTAATTTCTGTAGGGCCATTAGTAATGGCTTCTTAAATTTTCTGATTTTGATGTTTTTGTGTTCTCTTTTATCTTGGTCAGTCTAAAAAATTGTCAATTTTTATGCTTTTTTTCAAAATCATCTTTTGGTTTTATTGATATTCTGAATTCTCCTCAGATGTTTATTATTTCATTGCTTCTGCTTGAATTCAATTTGGTTTTTTTTTTTCTCTCTCTCTCTGTGCTATTTTCAAATGTTGATGTCGTATTTGTGAATAAAAATTTTTCTTTTTTTAATAGGGACAGAAAATTATACATATCTATGAACTATTTAGCAGAATCCAGTAAATTTTTATAAGTTTCGTTTTTGTTTTCAATCAGTTCAAAATATTTTCTAATTTCCCTTGACATTATTCTTTCAACTGTAGGTTTGTTTCAAACTGTGCTGCTTCATTTCCAAATATTTGAAGATTTCCCAACTTTGTTTCTTTTATTTCTAATTTAATCCTTTTATGTTTGGGGAACATATTTTCAGTTATTTCAACCCTTTTGAGTTTGAGCCTTGTTTCTTAACATAGTACTTTACATGTCATATCCTAAAGAATATTTCATGTGCACTTGAGAAGATATACATTATCCTTTTGTTGTGTGTTGTATTCTATAGATGATAGGTCAAGTTGGTTAATAGTATTGTTCAAGTCTTCTGTATCCATGCTGGTTTTTTTTATACCGTTGTTTTAGTAATTAGTGAGAATTTGGCATTGAAATATCAAACTGTAACTACTAAATTGTTTATCCTTTCAACCCTGTCAGTTTTTGCCTCACGTATTTTGAGACATTTATGCTAGGATACATATGTTTGTAATTATTATTTCTTATGTATGGACACTTTTATCATTACTAAATGTTTCTATCTTGTCTTAAATTCTATTATGTTTAACATCAGTATAGCTGCTTTCATTCTTCTATGGTCACTGTATTGCATGTATATCTTTATCCACCCTTTTACTTTCAACCTATTGGTGTCTTTGATCTAAATGTATTTCTTGTACACAGCATACATTGAATCTTACGTTTTAATGATTTAAAAAAATTGGATGATTTGGATAATTAGCCCAAACTCACTTAATATGATTATCAACATGTTTGAATTTCTGTCTACACATTTTAAAAAATATTTTTCCCATGTATTTCTTTCTCTGTTGCTTCTTACTCCTGAATTTTGTGTAAACTATTTTTTGGCATCCATTTTAATTCCTCTGGTGATTTTTTTTAACAGTGTATTTTTATTTTTTCCTTAGTGGTTACTCTAAGAATTACAATATGTATTTTAATTTATCACAATCTACTTACAATTAATTTCAAGACTGTTGAAGTTTTGAGATGTTACCCTACTTTATTTTTAAAAATTAATTACTTATTTTTTTGGCTGTGTTGGGTCTTTGTTGCGGTGCGTGGCCTTCTCATTGGGGTGGCTTCTCTTGTTGTGGAGCACGGGCTCTAGGCACATGGGCTTCAGTAGTTGTGGCACTCGGGCTCAGTGGTTGTGGCTCATGGGCTCTAGAGCGCAGGCTCAGTAGTTGTGGCACACGGGCTTAGTTGCTCCACAGCATGTGGGATCTTCCAGGACCAGGGTTCGAACCCTTGTCTCCTGCATTGGCAGGCGGATTCTTAACCTCTGTACCACCAGGGAAGTCCCAATTTTACCTTACTTTAAATAACAGATTGCCTGCAACAGTCTCATGGATACTGACAGAAGATATGTGACTCATGGGGAACAAGCAAAGGACTTTATTATTCACACAGTATTGGAAGCCAAAGGATTGGCATGTTTATGCCCTGGTTCCCTGAGACCTAATTCCTACAAAGGCAAACTGGAAAGGGTCAAGTGGCCCTTGCCCACAAAATGAGTTTCATTACAGGAAGGTAACCCTGAGGTTAGCTGACTTGGATCTCATATAAGGACAGCAAGCTTGCCTATGTTTTGCTCCAGTGGGAAGATAATATCTCTGTCTCCCATGGCTGTCCACTATACAAATATTCTTGAAAAGACAGTCTAGTACAAAGGCAAAATTGCTCACAACGTGTAGGAAAATGAGACAGAGACCCATGAGGAATTGTATCCCAACAATTAATGCTTGTTTAATTCCAGTTAAATAACAGCAACTTTGCTCTAATATAATTCCATCCTTCACTCTCTTTTGTGCTATAAATTTCATATATATTAAATATGAAAAACATTATATATATTTAATATGTATGAAAATTATTGCCATCTAGAAGCATGCATTCTTTAAAGACATTAAGAAAAGAGAGGCACATTTTTAAAATAAGTTACATTTACCCACATAATTATCAATTCCAGTGCTCTTGATTTTTTCCTTTTTGTGTTAACATCTGGTGTAATTTCCTTTCAGCTTGACAATTTCCTTTACCATATCTTGAATGACAGGTATACTCGCAATGATTTGTCACAGTTTTTGTTTACCCAGGAATGCCTTCATTTCACCTTTTTTAAAGAATAGCACATATATAAGTAAAATTCAGTATATACAGATATATTTCAGCATTTTGAACATAACATTCTGTAACCTTTTATCTTCCAGTGGTTTTTATGATACCTAAGATATTAATCTTATTTTTTTCCTATACATGGTGAATTGTTTTTCTGTTGCTCCTTTCAAGATCTTTCCTTTGTTTTGGCTTTCAAGATTTTGTCTATTTTATATTTGGGTGTGGGTCTCTTTGTTTCTAAACTTCTTTGGTATCACTTTTTAAAAATCAAGTTTGAGGGAGTTGTGTGCTATTATCCTTCATCTCTTTTACTGCCTCTTCTCTCTTTCCTCTGCCCCAGGGCCTCCTAATACATCTATGTCAGTGTGCCCTGATGTTGTCCTAAAGGTCTCTGAGGTTCTTGTTTTTCTTCCTTTCTGTTCTTCAGATTATGTACTTTCTATTGGTCTGTATTCATGTTCACTGATTTGGTTTTTTTCTGCTATCTCAAACCTGCTGTTCAGCCTATCTAGAAAATACTTTATTTTAGATTATTTAAAATTTTCACACTAGACCTTACATTTAGTATATTTGTAGAATTTCTATTTCTTATTGATGTTACCTTTTTGGTGAAACATTTTCATACCTTATATAATTCTTTAAGCATTGTTTCCTTTGATTCTTTGAACGTAGGTGTAATGGCTGTTTTGACATCATTGTCTGCAAAACCTAATATCTGGGTCCATTGGAGACAGTTTCTATTAACCATTAGTTTTACTGAGCAAGTTCACACTCTTTTATTTCTTTATGTGTCTCAATTTTTTTTTTCTTTTTGTACCTTTTATATGATACAAAAGTGTGTTGTAGCATTTCTGGGTTCTGTTTTCTTAATTGAGAAGTATTGTTACCATCACTAATTTTTGTTGCTTTGCTTTCATTTGCTTTATGCTGTAACTTTCCAGGCCTTAATCTGTAGACTCCTCTCCTCTACAGTGTGTGATCACTGATGTCTCACTCAGTTGTTTGTATCCTCATTTTTTTTTTTTCATTTTGGCCTCAGTTCCTAATAGTTATACTTCTGTCTGCATAGCTTACTAGACAACCGGTGATTGGTGAAAGAGTTTGCTCAAACCTAAAGCCAGTAAATCTTCCACACTCTAACAGTGGCTATCTGTACCAGATTGGAGAGTACTTCCAAAATCTAGGCAATTTGCACGTCTTTCCACCAGAGCCCCTTCAGTCACCCATGTGCATGTGCAGAGTATCCCATTCAGCCAGAGTTGCTTGGAGATCTTGGGCCCTTTTGGGTCTCCTCTCCAAGTACAAATAGCTCCCCAGTAAGTCAGGAATATGGGACAGCCCATCTAATTCTCCTGTGGCTCTTTTTTCTAAGATTGCTTTGCTAAAAATTTTGATTGGCCAGTGGACTAACTCCAGTCCCAATTGCTGCCTTAAGCCAACGGGGCTGCAGGCTTTCTGTATTTGTTTCCAACCATGTTTGCTACATTTTTAGTAATATCATTGTGGTTGGACTTTCCACACTGAAACAAATTCAGCTTCCTCTGCCATGGAAGCTTCCAGTTTTCACAGTCAGCACCGCCCTGGTAGGACTACCATGCTGATTGAGAAGGTGGGAAGGGAGTGTGCGAGTAGCCCTAGCAATAAAGGCACAGATTCCAAGTGTCGTTACCTGAAATTCATTGGCATGTCTTTAAAAATACTTCTTTGTGTTTATTCGCTTGTGTTTGACCAGTTTCCAAAATGTTGAAATAGATATTTCTGACAACTTTGTTCAGATTTTATTTCCTTAGGGGGAGACAATTTTTTAATCTCTTTAACTCCTCCATAGCCATAAGTTCTCCCTATTCGTTCTGATACAAAAACTTTAATTTAAACTCTTAAGTTACTAACTGTTGTAATTTTTCTCAGATATTTATTGTTGAAATTAAAGATTCATCCTATCCTGTCCACTTCTCCCTTTGTGGTGCTTTGTATCCTCTAGCAAAATATCCACTAAGTTGCTGTCTCTACCCTCCATCAAATCCCTGTTTGGATGGTTTACTCCATAACTTCAGCTGCTATGTCCCCTCTATCTGACAGTGAGAGTCCTTATCAAGTTTCCTGTTTGTGTTCTCTCTTCTGTGGTTAATTTCAGTGCCTCCTTTGGGTGTGGGCAAATGTGATTGTATGTTTCCATCCTAAACCAACAGGACTGAGGAAAGGCAGGAATTTTAGGAATTGTATTTTTGTCCTCTCAGGCTGGACATACAGTGCCACTGTGGTGACCCAGGGAAAGGCTTTAACTCAAAGCTGCAGTATTGGTCTTCTTTAAAAATCATTTCTCTAAACATCAGGAAAGTTGCACCATCTATAACACCCCACTCCAAAAGACTAGACCTAAACAAAAACAAAAACAAAAAGCAGATGCAGAAATTATATCATATATACTTTGTTGTGACTCCACATTCCCACACACTATCCTGTCCTCTGTCCTCACAGTTCAGAGAAGTGAATGGTCTGGGAGCAGAAATTCAACTTCCTGTATCTTTCTGCTCTATAACTCTAGATCAGGTTTTTTAATTTAAAAGTTCATTATTTATTAGTTTTTCTGTTTTGCAATCTCTTCTCCGGGCAATGTCATTCTCATGTCTCAAGGCCTGATTCAAGTGGGTCATCAGACAGAAGGGAGAAAAGCACCTCAGTTGGTATATATCTTCCTGCTATATTTGAAACAGGCTTTTCAAAATAGAATAATTCCCTGCATCCCTGATGAATAAAAGACAACCAGGCCTGGACTGATCATATTTACAGGCAAGTCCTTGACTTGCAGGTACAAACTGGTAATGTGAATATCACAGTGTACTGGAAATAATCCCCAGGTACTGGAAGAACAGCAGCTTCTGATATTTGGGAATTACTTGGTTTATAAGAAATATACATATGTGGATAGGGGTACTGTAGCCTAGTGGTCTTAATGCTTGCTTCACATTAGAATCAGCTGGGGAGGCCTTAGAATGTAACAATGTTTATGATCCACCTAGAAAGTATTATTTAATTGTTCTGAAGAATGAACGTCATTTAATTCTATGATGTAGCCACTGCTTGCTTGAGCCTTTCTGGGAGCAGCTAGCAAAAGTTTCTTTGATTTTATGGATTTACTGCACACACTCTAGGTAGGCACTCTATGAGATAATGAAGGTCATAGAAAAATGTCTGGAATATAGTCAAAGTGTTTAATGCACTGGTGGTTAGAAAGTCTCATCTCTCTACTTCCTTTGGTAGTCTTCATCTCTCTACTTCTTATTCCTAGTTCATAATTATGACTGTATTCTTTATTAAGGGCATGGTCCCCAGGCTAATATACCTCTGGGCTCTAATAATATTAATGTTCTGGAACAACAAAGCAGAAAACCTAATCTTGAATGTAGTGACCTGCTTGAGTTTTACCTGTTGAAGTTCTTCACAATGTAACCATTTTTCCCTATATGACATGTCCAGCAGTACCATCTCTGAATTCCTATTTGTGTCTGAAGAACAAGCTTTCTGAGGCTAGGGTAGTATATTATTTTTCTAGACGTGCTGTAACGAAATACCACAGATTGGATGGCTCACACAACAGAAATAATTTTCTCACACTTCTGGAAGCTGGAAGTCCAGATCAAGTCTGGACTGATAGTAGTAGTCTGGAAGTCTGATCAGGGAGTCAGTAGGGTTAGTTTCTCTTGAAACCTCTCTCCTGGTCTTGCAGAATGCCCCCTTCTTCATGTGTCCTCACCCAGTCTTCTCTTTCTGTACATGCATCCCTGTGTCTGTGTGTCCTAATCTCCTCTTTGTTCAAGGACACCAGTCAGATTGGATTAAGACCAACCCTAAAGGCCTCATTTTAGCTTAATTACCTCTTTAAAAACCGTATCTCCAAATTTGGTTGCATTCTGAGGTACTGGGGTTTGGGGCTCCATATAATTTGGGGGGATAAATTCAGCCCATAACAGGTGCTGATGCTGCTGAAAAACACAGAAAATAAAGATGAAATAAGGACTCTTCTATCTTGTGACAGCTACTTAAATTTTATCTGTTCTTTTCTTCTTTACTGTAAGAAAAAAGCTACCATCATAGTAGTTAAAATTAGAAAACATATAAAAATTATGCTACACAATCTTAGAATATAATTCTCCATGGATTCCTTATGTTTCTGTGTGGTCTCTTCACTTCTCAGCAAAGGGCATGTTTGAACAGCACCTGGAATTGGAAGTTAGAAAGAGTATATCCCTCTGGAGATATTTGGAATCATCTAGGATCATGAAGATAGTCTTCTACTTCCCCTCACTTCAAACATTTGCTTACATTATGAGGTAATAACCTAAAGATGGCATCCTACCCTCCCATGGAGGAAATTTGCTTTATTCCAAGATAGTGAGTAATCTCAATCTCTCTAGAAGTGAGGATGGGAAGGTCACAAACAGCTCTGATAAAGGTCAGAATCTTCTAAAATTCGGAGTTCCTCTCCTGTGGTGACAAGTCCTCATGATGTCTCCCTGAGGGAAATGAGACATGGTGAACCAGTGCATGGTATTGCTATGGCTGCTCTTTTTGTGCTGTGAATAATAATAAACTGTCTGTCTCTGACCCAGAGGTCTGGCGTTCTTCCGTCAGTATATGGATATAAAACTCTACCAGGCTAACTGGCTGCTTGCAAGTAGAGTAAAATTTCAGACCCTTCACAATATCTGACTAAACATCGATATCTACTACATAACTGTCCGTTCTAACAATAATTTGTTGTCAGGTGTTTTTGTGACCTTACACTGGATAGCATATGATCAATAGGGAAACTTGGAATTTCTTGGAATCTCTCATATTCTCTCAGGGTACAATTTAATTCCTACATATGGTAAATGTAGGAATTAAACCTTTACTCAATTCACTTGTTCCATTTATGATTTAAGGCAGAAATACATTAGGAGGAAATACTCTTCCTAAAATAAATGAGGAGCAAATACTCTGCCTGAAATTTTTTGATTGTGTTAATAATCAGAATACCGTTCTAGCTCTGATAACTCAGAATAACCAACAATGACAATCATCCTTTTACATAGTTTGCAGAAGTGACTTTTGTTAAATCTCTTTAACAGAATGCCATAGGGTAGCTCCAATTAATGGATTTGTTTTCTTAAAAGATGGGGCTTGGAACAAAAAACATTTTCCCCTGGTTTTTTTTTTTTTCCTCATTACTAAAACATGTCTTGATTCACTGTCTTAAAAGCATAATCTCAATAGAGTCTATAACAAAAAACAAGATGCAGTATCTATAGCAGATTCAGATTATATAATACCAACAGCTGAAATACCTGTCCATTAACTATTGAGCACAATAGAGCAGGCAGTGAAAGAAGAGAGCACAGGTCAAAATATTTCAAAACAAATGTACAGGATAATAAGTACATGGGATGGTACACTTCAATTTCTAGTTTTAACAGGTCTACAGCTAATGCTAAAATTTTCAGTGACACTCATCTCTGGTCCCATCTTATCTTTTTATTCTAGTCTCTCAGTATATTCTACTAACCAGCATCAACCCCTCTCCCATATTTTTCAATGTGTGATTTAAAAAATAATCCACAAGAAATTTTCATTTAATCTACTTTTTTGGCTTCACCCTAGCCATGAAGATATCTGCAGCTTAACAACCCTCCCAGGTGATTCTTAGGCATCCTCATTTTGAATCCTACTTGGTAGCCTTGATCTTTATGTCTCTGTGAAATTTCCTCATTAATTTAAAATTTGGGCCTCATATTTTAACCATGTTCTTAATTGACTTCCATTAGATCCTGCTGGACTGTACTAACGGTACTCACATTGACATTTGCGACAAGCACTTCATATGTATTATCCCTCCTAATCGTCACCGTAACTCTATGGAAAGGTTAATTTCCATTTCACATGTTAAAAAATTAAATGAGTATTTAAATAACATGATGACTCACTTGTTGCTTGTAACTAGAAAAACTGGGACTTGAGAATACCAGAAATAGCTCAATAACCCAAGTAGCGGTATATTAATTCTACCTAGAGCTAGGCATTTTTGTCTATAAATAAGATTACACCAATCACCAACAGCCTGCCTCCATAATGTCTATTTAAAATAATTTGCTTCTTTCTTTCCCACAGATAGCTTTACTGAGAAAATTTACTCAGTTGCCATTACGTAAACAAACTACTCCCACCGTTGCAGTTTCTTTTTGATTCCACCTGAATTTTAACATTCTCATCAAACCACTGATTTTAAACCATTGTAAAGTCTTCCATCTCTCGTACCAAAAGCTTCTGGGAAATTAAATTAGATTTTTGTGGTTTTCTTCTCAGTGTGGCTCTGAGGTTGAATTTTTGTCATGTCCTCTTAACGTAACAGGATACTCAGCTGCGCTTTTATTGTTGCCTTATATTGGCTAGTGGGATCCACAATTGGGGACTGATAAACACAATGCAACAAGCAGTTGGAGGCCAGACACCCACCTCAGCACTTAAAAGAGAGTTAGAACTGGCTCTGATTCTCCAATTCTAATCCAGTTTCTGAAGCCTCCATTTCTAGCCAAGTAAGGATGTTTCCTACAAAATTACTCAGAAATTTTAGGGTTGCCCCCATTCCTTTACTGAAAATCTGCTCTTCCTTCAAACTGTCAGCTACATGTGCTTATTTCAGCAAGGGTGGGAAGAGAATTGAAGACACAGTCCTGGGCAAGAAAAAGGTGCAAGGTTGAGCAGCAAGCAGAACCATGACCTGATGTGGTGAGGGTGAATGAGGACACAATTCCACTGTAATTTTAGCACATAAAAGTCAGATGTGAGGCATGTTGCAGGAACTCCGTTGGGAAGGCTGGCTGGCTGCCAAGTCAACAAAAGACTGGGATGATAGCTGAAGAGAGTTGAAAGAAAGCAAGCCAGAGCAATCACCATCTTTGGGAATCTCCTGTCAGTAGGTTTACCCATGTGTGCAGTGAGATAGTAGTTAGCCTTCAGAATTTTGTGACATCAACACTCACCTAGATATGGGAGAAAGAAAAATGCAGCAAAAGAGACACATGTTCCTGTCCTAATCCAGTGAAGGATAGTGGAATCCAAAGGAGAGAAAATAAGCAGTGAGAAAGCAGACCATACTACCTTTACCTCTAGTCTGTGGGTTTCTAGGGCCAAGAGTCAAGCGTGACTTAGCCAGAAAAGTATAGAAGACATGCACTGAATTAGATATGAGATTAGAGATTAAACTTGATTACACTTGTATGACTTTTTCAAATCTGACAAGGACCATAAAGCTATAGAATCTGCCCATGATTAGAGGAAAGAATAAATAGTCACTAAATGATATCTCACTTGGTTCACACTGTTTTAGCAAACAAGTAAAAAACTAAAATGCAATCATTTTCCTAAAAGTAATAGAAATTTAATTTGGCTTTGCAATTTTACCCATTATGTATGCCAGTATCTCCTTATTTCTCTATTAGTCCAGTGGTTCACACCAGCATCACCGGCCTCACTTACAAGAGCTTGTAAGAAATTCTGAGACCCTACTCCAGATCCACTGAATCAGAAATGTGGAGGTGAAGCCCAATGGTCTGTGTTTTAACAAGCCTTCCAGATGATTCTAGTACATACTGAAGTTTAAGAATCACAATGTAGTTTGTTTTTTCCATTTTGAATGTCTTTAGTGAAAGAGTTATACAGATTTAACTTTAATATTTTAATAAACAGTTTGTAGTTTTGTGTATGTGTCAGCTAATCCTTTCCCTAGTATCTGGTTAAACTTAAAAACATATGGATATTTCATGACACAATTATACCAATATATATTACAGTACAGAGTTATTCAATAATTTAAATAGTTTATAATTTTTGCATTATTTTTCCAAGTGTAAATATCTCATTTCATATATTGCTTTTTTTGTTATAATAGTTACTGATTATTTGATATAAGCTATTAATGATCTATTAAAATTTCTTTAGGGTATTATATCTATGGCCTTTAAAAAAATATGAGCATTTCTATAATTTTAGTATTTGAATTTAGTGCTTAATTCAAAGTGATAAAGAGAAATAATTCATACATTTCCAAAACTTATATCTGGCTCAGTAACTTCTTAACAGTTCATAATTGACCCATATTTAGCTGATAAAAAATTTCTATTACTTTAAAAATTTTATCATAGCAAGCTTAAAATTAGCTTCGTAAAAATGCTTTATGTCTGGTTTAATCTCTAAAATGTATTATTCTTGGCCTTGATTGGTATCTGATTTTTATTTTTTTACATTTCTTGTGTTTTCACTATCCAGGAATATCACCACTTAAAGTTAAAATCTGCTAAACTCATATTCACTTTAAAATCATCTTACTTACATAATGGTAAAACAATGAAAAAGGTTGTTTTCTTCCTTTAAACCACAACCATCATATTTTTTCTAAAAGTACACACACACACACACACTTTTAATTTAATCATTGCCTCTGTTGCTCTGGAGCTAAATTAAGGTTGCATAAGAGTTTGCTTGATATCTGTTTTTGAGTAAAACAAACAAACTTTATTTTTGTTAATTCTGATTTTAAAAACTACTTCCTCAAATTTTACCATTCATGAAATGTAAAACACTGGCACATTACATTTTGAAAAGATATTATAGAGAAAAGAGGCTAATGATAAACGTCCATGATATTATCACAAAATTTTAATTTCTACCAAAAAAAAGATAATCAGTGCAAAAGATATCTTTTGATTTCACACTAGTGTCAACAATATACCCACATGCCCTTAAGTGTACTGGAATTTGACTTAACTCTGCTAGAGTGGATTAGTAACAAAAATAACAACATCACTGTGTTTCTAGATGCTTGAAGGACATAAGGAGTCTTCACAACCGCTAAAAATACAGTATAGTATCCCAAACAAAGGGATGCTAAGAACATGTGAGGTCTAAAAGTTGTGGATTTGTGCCAGCTGAGCAAAGTAACAAGCAGTTCATTTGAGCAGCCTGCACAAACACTTCTTTCATAGAGGAACACACTCTCACTATCCCTATCCCCTCCTCTCTCCCTGAAAAATCTCATACATGACATTTGCATTGACTTCATCAGCTTTGGATTGCACCATCTTGAATACTAGCATGCATTTTGTATTCTTTCCATCAACAGCCAGGACAGGAGGCTAATTAGCGTACTCCCAATGGGTTAAACACAGGATTGCCATAAAGGGCAATTCTCTCTCACAAAAACCCCAACCTCAAAACTGTCAATTCAAAGAAGGGATTTTTTTTCCTAACACAAACTGAACCTAAACAGTTACCTATGTTTAAAAGTTTTAATTTCTATGCTAAACTGTGAAATAATATTTTGAAAACCATTTGAGTTCCAACTAATATGACTGCTATATAGACTTTAAGTTCTGTTATAAATAAAATGGAGTCATTTATTGAAAGATATTATAAAGTAATATGACATGGTTAGAGTAATAGTGGTGGGAATAAAATCCAGAGCCTTTATTTCCAGGATCTGATCTCATAGGTGGTGATGCTTTGGGCAAATTTCACTGGATTTAGACCTGCCACAACTCTTAGAAACTGATAGACCTCTGATAAACAATAATTATTTCTTAAGCATGAGAGGGAATAACCATAAATAATACTCCAATAGAATAAGAATTTGAAAGTTTTTATGTAAATATTTAATATTGATGATTCTTTAAACAGTACAGGATTGAAATAACTGACATAATTGTAGAAACACTGCTTACATAAATATATATAATGCATATGTATATATATATTTATACATACTTATATATGTACAAACACAAACACAAGAAAAATTTTCTTTTTTGCCTTTTCAATCCCAAAGGAAACATTTTTTAAAATTACTTCTTGAATTTTTCCCATAAAATAATGAACTACAATATCTGTCACAGGAGTTAAGTACATCCCCCATCTTGAGAAAATAGACACATGCAACATTTTCTAGAAATTGGTTAAGGGAAAAGAAGAAAAACATCTATGTGTTATGTGATTGTGCTTAAGATTCTCTATCTGTACTCACGTACTGTAACTAAGAGAAATCTCCCGTGTTTCCCTTTTGTGGAAATGATAATCAAGTGATTACTGCCATCCATACATGAGTCGGTCTGTGTTACAAGATCAAATTTTCTGTGTGGTAAAGCTTTCAAAGCACCTTTATAATTGAGAACCAATGTTAACAATAGTTTGTGTTTTTTTTTTAACATCTTTATTGGAGTATAATTGTTTTACAATGGTGTCTTAGTTTCTGCCTTATAACAAAGTGAATCCACTATACATATGCATATATCCCCATATGTCCTCCCTCTGTCTCCCTACTACACCCCTCTAGGTGGTAACAAAGCACCAAGCTGATCTCCTTGCGCTATGCGCTGCTTCCCACTAGCTATCTATTTTACATTTGGTAGTGTATATATGTCCATACCACTCTCTCACTTTGTCCCAGCTTATCCTTCCCACTCCCTGTGTCATCAAGTCCATTCTCTACATCTGGGTCTTTATTTCTGTCCTGCTCCTAGGTTCTTCAGAACGTTTGGTTTTGTTTTTTAGATTCCATATATATGTGTTAACATATGGTATTTGTTTTTCTTTTTCTGACTTTCTTCACTCTGTATGACAGACTCTAGGTCCACCTACCCACTACAAATAACTCCATTTCATTTCTTTTTATGGCTGAGTAATATTCCACTGTATGTATGTGCCACATCTTTATCCATTCATCTGTTGATGGACACTTAGGTTGCTTCCATGTCCTGGCTATTGTAAATAGTACTGCAGTGATCATTGTGCTACATGACTATTTTTGAATTATGGTTTTCTCAGGTGTATGCCCAGTAGTGGGATTGCTGGGTCATATGGTAATTCTATTTTTAATCTTTTGAGGAACCTCCATACTGTTCTCCGTAGTGGCTGTATCAATTTACATTCCCACCAGCAGTGCAAGAGCGTTCCCTTTTCTCCACAAGCTCGCCAGCATTTACTGTTTGTAGATTTTTTGATGATGGCCATTCTGACTTATGTGAGGTGATACCTCATTGTAGTTTTGATTTGCATTTCTCTAATGATTAGTGATATTGAGCATTCTTTCATGTGTTTGTTGGCAATCTGTATATCTTCTTTGGAGAAATGTCTATTTAGGTCTTCTGCCCATTTTGGATTGGGTTGTTTGTTTCTTGATACTGAGCTGCATGAGCTGATGTAAATTTTGGAGTTTACAAAGCAAAATCCTTTGTCAATTGCTTCATTTGCAAATATTTTCTCCCATTCTGAGGGTTGTTTTTTGTCTTGTTTATGTTTTCCTTTGCTGTGCAAAAGCGTTTAAGTTGAGATAGGTCCCATTTGTTTATTTTTTGTCTTTATTCCCATTTTTCTAGGAGGTGGGTCAAAAAGGATCTTGCTGTGATTTATGTCATAGAGTGTTCTGCCTATGTTTTCCTCTAAGAGTTTGATAGTTTCTGGCCTTACATTTAGGTCTTTAATACACTTTGAGTTTATTTTTGTGTATGGTGTTAGGGAGTGTTCTAATTTCATTCTTCTACATGCAGCTGTCCAGTTTTCCCAGCACCACTTATTGAAGAGGCTGTCTTTTCCCCATTGTATATTCTTGCCTCCTTTATCAAAGATAAGGTGACCGTATGTGCGTGGGTTTGTGTCTGGGCTTTCTATCCTGTTCCATTGATCTATATTTCTCTTTTTGTGCCAGCACCATACTGTCTTGATTACTGTAGCTTTGTAGTATACTCTGAAGTCTGGGAGCCTGATTCCTCCAGCTCCATTTTTCTTTCTCAAGATTACTTTGGCTATTCGGGGTCTTTTGTGTTTCCATACAAATTGTGAAATTTTTTGCTCCACTTCAGTGAAAAATGCCATTGGTAGTTTGATAGGGATTGCATTGAATCTGTAGATTGCTTTGGGTAGTATAGTCATTTTCACAACGTTGATTTTTCCAATCCAAGAACATGGTGTATCTCTCCATCTGTTTGTATCGTCTTTAACTTCTTTAATCAGTGTCTTATAGTTTTCTGCATACAAGTCTTTTGTCTCCTTAGGTAGGTTTATTCCTAGGTATTTTATGCTTTTTGTTGCAGTGGTAAATGGGAGTGTTTCCTTAATTTCTCTTTCAGATTTTGCATCATTAGTGTATAGGAATGCAGGAGATTACTGTGCATTAATTTTGTTTCCTGCTACTTTACCAAATTCATTGATTAGCTCTAGTAGTTTTTTGGTAGCATCTTTAGGATTCTCTATGTATAGTATCATGTCACTTGCAAACAGTGACACCTTGACTTTCTCTTTTCCAATTTGGATTCCTTTTATTTCTTTTTCTTCTCTGATTGTTGTGGCTAAAACTTCCAAAACTATGTTGAATAATAGTGGTGAGAATGGGCCACCTTGTCTTGTTCCTAATGTTAGTAGAAATGGTTTCAGTTTTTCAATATTGAGAACGATGTTGGCTGTGGGTTTGTCATATATGGCCTTTATTATGTTGAGGTAAGTTCCCTCTATGCCTACTTTCTGGACGGTTTTTATCATAAATGGGTTTGGATTTTGTCAAAAGCTTTTTCTGCATCTATTGAGATGATCATATGGGTTTTATCCTTCAATTTTTTTAATACGGTTTATCACATTGATTGATTTGTGTATATTGAAGAATCCTTGCATTCCTGGGATAAAGTGCACTTGATCATGGTGTATAATCCTTTTAATGTGCTGTTGGATTCTGTTTGCCAGTATTTTGTTGAGGATTTTTGCATCTATGTTCATCAGTGATATTGGCCTGTAGTTTTCTTACTATGTGACATCTTTGTCTGGTTTTGGTATCAGGGTGATGGTGGCCTCGTAGAATGAGTTTGGAAGTGTTCCTCCCTCTGCTATATTTTGGAGCAGTTTGAGAAGGACAGGTGTTAGCTCTTCTCTAAATATTTCATAAAATTCTCCTGTGAAGCCATCTGGTCATGGGCTTTTGTTTGTTGGAAGATTTTTTTTTTTTTTTTTTTTTTTTTTTCAGTACGCGGGCCTCTCACTGCTGTGGCCTCTCCCGTCGCGGAGCACAGGCTCCGGACGCGCAGGCCCAGCGGCCACGGCCCACAGGCCCAGCCGCTCCGCGGCACGCGGGATCCTCCCGGACCGGGGCACGAACCCGCGTCCCCTGCATCGGCAGGCGGACTCCCAACCACTGCGCCACCAGGGAAGCCCTTGTTGGAAGATTTTTAATCACAGTTTCAATTTCAGTGCTTGTAATGGGTCTGTTTGTATTTTCTGTTTCTTCCTGGTTCAGTCTCAGAAGGTTGTGGTTTTCTAATAATTTGTCCATTTTTTCCAGGTTGTCCATTTTATTGGCATATAGTTGCTTGTAATAATCTCTCATGATCCTTTGTATTTCTGCAGTGTCAGTTGTTACTTCTTCTTTTTCATTTCTAATTCTATTGGAGTATTCTCCCCCCCCCCCCTTTTTTTTTGATGAGTCTGGCTAATGGTTTAATCAATTCTGTTTATCTTCACAAGGAACCAGCTTTTAGTTTTATTGATCTTTGCTATTGTTTCCTTCCTTTCTTTTCCATTTATTTGTGATCTGATCTTTATGATTTCTTTCCTTCTGCTAACTTTGAGGTATTTTTGTTCTTTCTCAATTTGCTTTGCGTGTAAGGTTAGCTATTTTATTTGAGATGTTTCTGGTTTCTTGAGTTAGGATTGTATTGCTGTAAACTTCCCTCTTAGAACTGCTTTTTCTGCATCCCATAGCTTTTGGGTCATCATGTTTTCATTGTCATTTTTTTCTAGGTATTTTTTGATTTCTTCAGTGATCTGTGTGTGTACTGTTTGGCCTCCTGTACACTACTGTTTAGTAGTGTACTGTTTAGCCTCCATGTATTTGTATTTTTTAAAGATTTTTTCCTGTAATTGATAACTAGTCTCATAGTGCTGTGGTCAGAAAAGATACTTGATAGAATTTCAATATTCTTAAATTTACGAAGACTAGATTTGGGGCCCAAGATATGATCTATCCTGGAGAATGTTCCATGAGCACTTGAGAAGAAAGTGTATTCTGTTGTTTTGGGATGGAATGTCCTATAAATATCAGTTAAGTCCATCTTGTTTAATGTATCATTTAGAGCTTGCATTTCCTTATTTATTTTCATTTTGGATGAGCTTTCCATTGTTGAAAGTGGGGTGTTAAAGTCCCCTACTATGACTGTGTTACTGTCGATTTGCCCTTTTATGGCTGTTAGCAATTTCCTTATGTATTGAGGTACTCCTATGTTGGGTACATAAATATTTACAATTTTTATATCTTCTTCCTGGCTTGATCCCTTGATCATTATGTAGTGTCCTTCTTAGTCTCTTGTAATAGTCTTTATTTTAAAGTCTATTTTGTCTGATATGAGAATTGCTACTCCAGCTTTCTTTTGATTTCCATTTGCATGGAATATCTTTTCCCATCCCCTCACTTTCAGTCTTTATGTGTCCCTAGGTCTGAAGTTGGTCTCTTGTAGACAGCATATATACGGGTCTTGTTTTTGTATTCATTCTGCCAGTCTGTGTCTTTGGTTGGAGCATTTAAACCATTTACATTCAAGGTTATTATCGATATGGATGTTCCTATTACAATTTTCTTAATTGTTTTCGGTTTGTTATTGTAAGCCTATTCCTTCTCTTGTGTTTCTTGCCTAGTGAAGTTCCTTTAGCTTTTGTCATAAAGCTGGCTTGGTTGTGCTGAATTCTCTTAGTTTTTGCTTGTCTGTAAATATTTTAATGTCTCCATCAAATCTGAATGTGATTCTTGCTGGGTAGAGTAATCTTGGTTGTAGGTGTTTCCCTTTCATCACTTTAAATATGTCCTGCCACTCTCTTCTGGCTTGCAGAGTTTCTGCTAAAAGATCAGCTGTTAACCTTATGGGGATTCCCTTGTATATTATTTGTTGTTTATCCCTTGCTGCTTTTAACATTTTTTCTTTGTATTTAATTTTTGATAGCTTGATTAATATGTGTCTTGGTGTGTTTCTCTTTGGATTTATCCTGTATGGGACTCTCTGTGCTTCCTGTACTTGATTGAGTGTTTTCTTTTCCATATTAGGGAAGTTTTCAACTATAATCTCCTCAAATATTTTCTCAGTCCCTTTCTTTTTCTCTTCTTCCTTTGGGACCGATATAGTTAGATTGTGTGTTTAATGTTGTCGCAGAGGTCTCTGAGACTGTCCTCAATTCTTTTCATTTATTTTTCTTTTTTCTGCTCTGTGGTATTTATTTCCACTATTTTATCCTTCAGGTCACTGATCCGTTCTTCTCCCTCAGTATCGATTCCTTCTAGATAATTTTTAATTTCATTTATTGTGTTGTTCATCATTGTTTGTTTGCTGTTTAGTTTTTCTAGGTCTTTGTTAAACGTTTCTTGTATTTTCTCCATTGTACTTCCAAGATTTTGGATTATCTTTACCATCATTACTCTGAATCCTTTTTCAGGTAGACTGTGTATTTTTCTTATTTGTTTGGTCTGGTGGGTTTTTACCTTGCTCCTCATATGCTGTGTGTTTGTCTGTCTTCTCATTTTGCTTAACTTATTGTGTTTGGAGTCTCCTATTCACAGACTGCAGGTTTGTAGTTCCTGTTTTTTTTGGCGTCTGCCCCCAGTGGCTAAGGTTGGTTCAGTGGGTTGTGGAGGGGACTGGTGCCTGGGTTCTGGTGGATGAGGCTGGATCTTGTTTTTCTGGTGGGCAGCTCTGCATCTGGTGTTGTGTTTTGGGGTGTCTGTGACCTTATTATGATTTTAGGCAGCCTCTCTGCTAGTGGGTGGGGTTGTGTTCCTGTCTCGATAGTTGTTTGGCATAAGATGTCCAGTACTGTAGCTTGCTGGTCGTTGAGTGGAGGTGGGTCTTAGTGTTGAGATGGAGATTTCTGGAGAGCTTTCACCATTTGATATTACGTGGGCCGGAAGTTCTCTGATGGACCAATGTCCTGACTTTCGCTCTCCCATCTCAGTGGCACAAGCCTGACACCCGGCCAGAGCACAACCCTGTCAGCCATATGGCTCCCAAGTCTACAGTTGCTCCCAAAGTCCACCGCCTCAATTTTGGGATGATTCATTGTCTATTCAGGTATTCCACAGATGCAGGTACATCAAGTTGATTGTGGAGATTTAATCCGCTGCCCCTGAGGCTGCTGGGAGAGATTTCCCTTTCTCTTCTTTGTTCACACAGCTCCCGGGGTTCAGCTTTGGATTTGGCCCCGCCTCTGCGTCACCTGAGGGTGTCTGTTCTTCACTCAGACAGGACGGGGTTAAAGGATCAGCTGCTTCGGGGTCTCTGATTCACTCAGGCCGGGAAGAGGGAGGGGTACGGATGCGGGGCAAGCCTACAGCGACAGAGGCCGGTGTGACGTTGCACTAGCCTGAGGCGCACCGTGCGTTCTCCTGGGGAAGTTGTCCCTGGGTCCTGGGGCCCTGGCAGTGGCGGGCTGCACAGGCTCCCTGGAAGGGAGGTGTGGATAGTGACCTGTGCTCGCACACAGGCTTCTTGGTGGCGGCGGCAGCAGCCTTACTGTCTTATGCCTGTCTCTGGGGTCTAGCCGCGGCTCGCGCCCGTCTCTGGAGCTCCTTTAAGCAGCGCTCTTAATGCCCTCTCCTCGCGCACCAGGAATCAAAGAGGGAAGAAAAAGTCTCTCGCCTCTTCAGCCGGTCCAGACTTTTCCCGGACTCCCTCCCGGCTAGCCATGGCACACCAACCCCCTGCAGACTGTGTTTATGCCGCCAACCCCAGTCCTCTCCCTGTGCTCCGACCAAAGCATGAGCCTCAACTCCCAGCCCCGCCCTCCCTGGCTGGTGAGCAGACAAGCCTCTCGGGCTGGTGAGTGCTGGTTGGCACCGATCCTCTGTGCGGGAATCTCCCTGCTTTGCCCTCCGCACCCCTGTTGCTGTGCTCTCCTCAGTGGCTCCGAAGCTCCCTCCCTCCGCCACCCGCAGTCTCCGCCTGTGAAGGGGCTTCCTAGTGTGTGGAAACCTTTCCTCCTTCACAGCTCCCTCCCACTGGTGCAGGTCCCATCCCTATTCTTTTGTCTCTGTTTTTTCTTTTCTCTTTTGCCCTACCCAGGTACGTAGGGAGTTTCTTGCCTTTTGGGAGGTCTGAGGTCTTCTGCCAGTGTTCAGTAGGTGTTCTGTAGGAGTTGTTCCATGTGTAGATGTATCTGTGGGGAGGAAGGTGATCTCCATGTCTTCTCCGCCATCTTGAATGTCTCCTAACAATAGTTTTTGAGGAGTTACTTTTGAGCCCATGATAATAAGGTTTGACCTGTAATGCCTATTTTGTAGTTGTATACATTGCAACATGATCACCACAATAAGTCTAGTTAATATCCATCACTGCACTTAGTTACAAAGTTTCTTCTTGTGATGAGAACGTTTAAGATCTACTCTCTTAGCAAATTTTAAATAGAGTACAACATTATTAAATATAGTCAGCATGCTGTAGATTACATCTTCAGGACTTATTTATTTTATAACTAGAAGTTTGTACCTTTTGATTCTGTTCACCCATTTTTCCCACCCCCACTCCCTGCAACCACCAATCTGTTCTCTGTATCTATGAGGGGTTTTTTTTGGTTTTGGTTTTGTTTGTTTGCTAGATTCCATGTACAAATGAGATCATATGGTATTTATCTTTTTCTGTCTGATTTATTGCACTTAGCATAACGTTCTCAAGGTCCATCCATATTGTCACAAATGGAAAGGCTTCCCTCTTATGGATGAGCAATATATCATGGTGTGCAGTTGTATGAGTGTGTATGTATATACATATACATATATATACACAGACAGTAGAATCTTGAACATGGGTTTGAACTTTTCAAGTCCACTTATACGTGATTTTTTCTCAGTAGTAAATACTATAGTACTACATGATCCTTGGTTTGTTGAATCCACAGATATGGAACCACCCATGGATAGGTAGGAACTTCAAATATTAAGGGCCTGCTTAAATTATACTTGGGTTTTCCACTGAGGGAAGGGTTGGTGCTTCTAACTGCCACACTGTTCAAGGGTCAACTGTATATATATTCCACATTTTCTTTATGCATTTATCCATCAATGGAACTTAGGTTGCTTCCATGTCTTGGCTACTGTTAATAATGCTGTGTTGAATATGGGGGTGCATATGTCTGAGTTAGTGTTTTCATTTTCTTCAGATAAATGCCCAGATGTGGGATTACTGGATCATGTGGGAGTTCTATTTTTTAATTTTTCAAAGAACCTCCATACTGTTCCCCATAGTGACTGTACCAATTTTATCTTCCCAGCAACAGTCTAAGAGTGTAATGTCTTTTATATTCTAAAGGAACTACAGATTAAATATATGATCTCTGTGCTTTAGAATGGATCCTAATGATTAAAAAACTTTTTCACACTTTTTCTTTGTTTTTTTTCCTTTTCAGAAACCATTAAGAATGTGGCTTTTTGAAATATTATCCACTATGGTCCTTATATTAAAGGTTAAAACAATATAGCATGCTTTTATCAACATCAGAGTAACGAGCATATCACCAATCATTTTCTTATTATGGCTACCAAAAACCGAATTAAAAATTGCAAAACACTAGGCAACATCATTCAAATGAGTATTTTCTGAAGTGATATCATCAAATTAGCATGAGTAAATTAATGAGTATATTAATTTAGAAATCATTAGCTCATATCTCATTTTAGCTATACTGCTAAACAAATCAGTATCTGCAAGGATTTTAATTATTTAGTTAAATATGGTCTTAAACTAAACTCCTCTTCTGCCTGTGTTGGAAATAAATCGCACATGCTTACATTTCCATAGACTTCACAACATGAGCTCCTTCGAGTTTGAAATAAGAATGTTAAGGTTGCCAAGTATAAAGTTTATAACTGCTGTTATTTTGGATTATATAGTCATGAAAATCCAAATGTTTTACAAAGTTAAAAAGTATTCTTTTTTTGCTCACTTAAAACTCAGAAATCACTAAAGTCATTCTGCCAAAACATGCCAAGAAGCTCAACTTCTTGCCATATGCCTCTATAATCTTACCAAATCACTGCTAATCACGGGCACTTCTCAGCACACACGCAAACAGAGGAGACGAAAGATTAAAAATATATGTGTTTTACAGAAGTTTGAATTGAGACCATGACCTCATTTGAACACATCTGGCCTATTTCTAGGGTTATTTTTAAGTCAGCATTCCAGCATTAACAAAATTACGTTTGGTATTTTACTTAGTACTTCCTGTACCCACTGTCATTTTAATGTATCCTGGTACTCCAGTGATTGAAATAATCTAATAAGTACATAACTTATTTAAAAATTTTATTTACTATGTACAACTTGCTTTGTTCATCAGTTAATTATATTACACAGTTGTAAAAGTAATAACATGCAGGGAGCACCAGATAAGCACTAGCTATAGTATAATAATACTATATTTAATATTTAATAATTATTATTAAAACATGTATAAATAGATTCTTAGACAAGGCCTCTAAGTTGGTGTCTTAAGTTCTTAAAATAACTAAACTCTATTAATAAATCATTCATTAAATCTTTTTCCTTTGTGAAATTTAGCAGTTCAAACAATCTGTTCTTAGTCTCTGATTGTCCAAAGTGCCATATTTCCTATTTGTAATTACCCATTGCATATCTGCACGTAATCTCATCCTCTAGTTGTAGGTCTTTTCAGTTGTTGATGACAAGGATTGTATTCTCCCTTGAGACATAGAGTAAGAAGGGAATTTCAAATTTGGATACTCTGAAGTGTTTGAAGAATACCTGGTTCATGCCAAAGAGTAATTAAAAACTGCTCCTATATGTCTATGTGTTGAGAAAAAGAGGAGTGAGTGGAAAAAGGCCTCAAATATTTCTGCACTTTGTTCTAGGATAAGACTCAAGTTTTCAGGGTGTAGGAGTTTCTTTCCAAGCTGATCTCAGTCACCCCTCTATCCTAGTATTTTACCAATATTCTAATCCAAACTGCCATTTCAAGATGTGTGTCCTTTCATATTACAGTTGGTACCTTGCACCTTCATCTTTCCAAGTTCATCTCTTTGCTATTTAAATTCACATTATCTTGCAGTTGTTTATGTCTTTATCTCATCTGGTAGAGAGCTACTTTAGCTTTCCTTTTATTCTTAGCCCTAGCAAAAGGGCTGTTTATTTAGTATATGAATAAATGAGAAAATGTTTTCTGAAGAATATGGAAAACTGTATATAATCTACCCAATGGAATTGATGCTGTCATTCACTCTTACTGTAATAAATTTAGACAACTTCAATGGCTCACAGGTGTGGACACATGTATAATTACCGAGATGTTTTGAAAGAAATAATTATGGAAAGACCCACTGTAAACACTTATATCAAAATACCTGGGTGTAGTGGGTACTGGGTGTAGAGAGGACTGTGCATTAATAAGTTTTAAAATCCCCTAGGTGATTCTAATGGTTGAGAACCACAGCCATAGATGAACTTCTATCTACCTATAAGGTTTGATATCACATGTATTTACGAATTAGGCCAAGGCATCAGTGAGCTGGGTGTTGAAGTTAGCCCATAATGTGGTTAATATGGATCTATTTCCTGGACACTTTTCCATTTCACAATAATGTTATAAAAATTTTCATGGAGTTCAGACCAATATTTTATAACTTATTTTTCACAACCAAATTTAGACATGGATTTGTGACTTACCTGTGTCACTTTAATTCCTTCTACAAAACCTTTTGCAGATATTTATCTAAACTTTATTTAAGCTTTATCACTCTGTGTTTCTCCTGTGATACAGTCGATACCTATTAATGGATTGTTCTAATTCTAGTCAATTTCCTTACTTGAATTAATTAAAAATCAACTTCTCTGTAATTTGCCCTGGTCCTTCACATATTAAATAAATCTTCTTTTTACCATCAGTAAACCCATCAAGTATTTGAAGATAGTTATTATATTTACTTTTCCAAACTATATTTCCACATTCCTCTTATAATATGCTACTTGGCTTTTGTATTACTCTGTAACAATTCTAATTAAAGTGTAGTGCTATACAACTATTTACTGTTGTAAATGCATAATGAACTAGCAAACTAAAATAATATATATTTGAGATGAACATTTTACCTTGGTGAACCAAAGTTACTCCTGCCTCCCTATCTATCTATCTATATTTTGGTGGGGGGCTTTCCTTTTACTTTATTATTTTTTTAACATCTTTATTGGAGTATAATTGCTTTACAGTGGTGTGTTATTTTCTGCTTTATAACAAAGTGAATCAGCTATACATATACATACATCCCCATAACTCTTCCCTCATGTATCTCCCTCCCACCCTCCCTATCCCACCCATCTAGGTGTTCACAAAGCACCGAGCTGGTCTCCCTGTGCTATGCGGCTGCTTCCCACTAGCTATCTGTTTTACATTTGGTAGTGTATATATGTCCATGCCACTCTCTCACTTCGTCCCAGCTTACCCTTTCCCCTCCCTATGTCCTCAGGTCCATTCTCTACGTCTGTGTCTTTATTCCTGTCCTGCCCCTAGGTTCTTCAGAGCTATTTTTTTTTTTTAGATTCCATATATATTGGTGGGTTTTAAGTTTCAACATAGGTGTTCCTTTTATCATGGCTAAATTTTAGGCTGTTTACCTTATTTCATAATTTTCATCAGGGAATTTTGAAACCTAGTTGTGGTAATGTAGGCAAAAAAAAAAAAATGGATTTCTTGAGAAAGTTGGGAGCAGAGGTATTTTTCGGTCATTTGGGCACTAATTATAATGCCCCCCTCCAGAAGAATGTGTGATCTTGCTGATACAGAGTTTGGTTCATGACCTCGATACACTTCCTTAAAAAGAGCATATTGGTTGACAATTGAAGATTTTGCAAAATGTCAATTTAAAGTCCCATGTGTAAAATTTCAGAATCATACACAAATTGACTTTCTGGAGCCTAACCAGACCCTACCTTGTTCAGATAGTGTGTAACAGGCAACTGCCTCCCCAATGAAGGACTCTGCCTACATCTGTTTTGGCAGAAGGGAAAACTCATTTCCATTATGCTTTTATATCCTTGGATAATTAATTTGGGGATGGAATCTGTGTACAGTATGAGGGTTTATCCATGCACAAATATATGCACAGGTGTAATTGTATGTTTGTGGTTTTTAAATTTTGTTTGGATAGATCGGTATCCCTTTCCTTCTTAATTAGCTTATCTGGAAAGCAACACTCATCAAGTGTTAATTATTTCTCCTTGCTCTGGATGTGTGTCATCAACAACCAAAATAACTTTATCAAAGACATTAGTAAAAATGCTGATGATAATAGGGCCAAAGATAGGACTTTGTAACATACCAATTAAGACAGCTCCCAATATGTCTTACCCCCAGTTTGAAACAATCTGTTACTCAACGTTCCTGTGACATAATTTTTTCAAATGGTTATAAAACAAAGTAACACTGTTATAATTCACACAAATCCCTCCATAAAATATAACAAACTTTTTCAAATGCCTTGATGGACTGAAAATATAAAATGTCTGAATACCCTGCTACAGTAGAGATTATATAGGTTTTTCAATTAAAAATATAGTAAGTTATGTTAACATAAATGTGGCTATTTGATCAGAATCTATTATCCGAAACTCCTAAATCTCCACGCAGTCTTCACTAATTTCAGTGAGTGTCTTAATGAACTATGAAGTAATCATACATGGAAATGATCACACTTAATTACCAAATGGCTATTTCTGCAAACCCCCATAGAGTCCTATAGCGGATTAAGTGTGTCTAAGTGGAACAAATTTTCTCAGGTAACTTAAAAGTGTAAGGCCTATCACTCAAAACTAAACAGTGCATTTCCACCACCAAGCAAGAGTGGAACAACACCCTCTAGATTTATGTACCAGCCATTAAATAGAAATAATAATCTCTGAAGAGAAAATTCCCCAAAGGCTCCAAAGAACAAGGGTGTTATGACTTTATTAAATTAACATTTCTTAAGTGGAGTGCATAGTGCCAGACAGTGAGCTGTGTAGTTCAACAACAGACCGCATGAAAATTGAAATAGAGAGTTTTATTACAAGTCCTGGAAGAAGTACACAGCATGCCTCAAGGGGCCGCATGGGGAGGACAAGACAGTGCAAACAGGGAAGAGGCAGGACTTCTGTTGTTAAAAATAAAAATTATGATATTGCCCTTCCACCATGTGAGGACACAGCTAGAAGGCGCCAACTATACCCCAAGAGGAAAGCCCTCACCAGATAATGTGACGATGATGGTGTCTTGATCTGAGAATTCTAGACTCCAGATTTGTGAAAAATAAATTTCTATTGTTTATAAGCTAATTTTTTCAAATGTTATCACCAAAGTCCCACTGGCTTCATATGACAGAGGTTTATTTCTCACTCCTATTTTATGTCTTCCACTTTGGCTCTGTTCTGTGTCTTATTATTTTAGCACCCAGGCTGAAGAAGCAGCCTGTATCTGGGGTGTGCTAATTTTTTAGACAGAGGATAGGACAGGCAGTGTCAAAACCATGAAATGGCCCTGAAGACTTTTGGTTGAATGGGATGTGTCATTCATACACATATCAGAGAAAATCCTATGGCCACTTTGATGTCAGTTGGAGAAAGCAGATATATTCATCCCCTAGGGAGAAACACTAAAGAGATACCTCATAGATGGAGGCAGTGGATATTTGGGAAAAATAATGCCATCTACCACAGAGTTCTTCATAGTCAAGAGCCTTGCCTTACCCATGGCTACATTTCCAGAACCAACAATAATGCCTAGAACATAATAAGATTGTAATCCTTCTTTGTTTAAGGAATGGAAGGGTTGATGATGAATAAATGATTTAATGGTTAAATTTTGCAGTATTAAATACACATGCCATTGAATACTTAGCTAAGGTATTTAACATTTTAACTGTTAAGAAATGAAACATCATTAAAAGCTTTGAATCAAAAATACTATTTTAATAAAGGATAGCTGTAAACTTCTAGTGAGACTATGGAGCAAAATATGGCCAGAAGACTCTCCACCTTGGAATCCCCTGAGGAGACTGTTAAACATGCTCATACTTGAGCTAGAGCTTCTGAATCAAATGGCACAAAAGGGCCTAGATGATTGCAGTTTATTTTTTGATGGACATCTTTCATGATTCTAAAATTTTACAAATTTCAAATTTGTAAAATTTGAGAACTTCTCACTGATGCATATGAGGAGAACAAAGAACTATTATGTAAACTTTGAGTTTGGAGAGGCAATTTCTGGAGGAAAAAAAAAGCATCATCAGAGAGAGAAAGATGTTGATGTGACAGGATTTTCTATTACTTTCTCTGAATAGAAGCATTTGGGATATATACAACAATCAAAAATGTTATCTATTTTAAATAGATATTCTAGTTTACTCTTATATAAATATTATTTTCACATAAAAGCTCAAATTCTTTTAGATTTTCCTCTCTCCTGCTTCTATATACATATATACACACACACATTTATTAAATATATTATGCTTTAATATATACTATTTTGTATAACCTATTGCTTTTTAGTATCTTTAATTATTTTTTAAAATCTAAAGCTGTTCCTAATGTCATTTATAGGACCTCCCCCTATGATTTTTATGATTGTTACTGATGTGAAGTCATCCATGTTATGTGATGTTATGGATCCTCAATACTTTCTTTTTTTTTTTTTTAAATATTTATTTATTTTTGGCTTGTTGGGTCTTGGTTTCTGTGTGAGGGCTTTCTCTAGTTGCGGCGAGCGGGGGCCACTCTTCATCGCGGTGCGCGGGCCTCTCACCGTCACGGCCTCTCTTGTTGCGGAGCACGGGCTCCAGATGCGCAGGCTCAGTAGTTGTGGCTCACGGGCCCAGCTGCTCCGCGGCATGTGGGATCCTCCCAGAACAGGGCTCGAACCCGTGTCCCCTGCATCGGCAGGCGGATTCCCAAACACTGAGCCACCAGGGAAGCCCAATACTTTCTTTTTTTAAGCAATCTCATTATAACACATTGACTTAAGAGGACACTGGCATCAGACTACTCATGTTTGAATTCTAGTTCTCCAACTTATACACAATGAATCTCAGTTTACTCATCTATAAAATAGGTTAAAATATTACCTATCATAGAATTATGGGAGTGAATAAAGTAATACATGTAAAAGCACAACATAGGTAGAGTAAGCAGTCAATTAATATTAACTGTTATTGTTAGACATTGGTGTGATTATTATAAGTTGTATGGTGAATATCTGTTTACATATTTTTGTGCAAATTTTAAATTATTTCATTAATATCCATACCTATTATAATGTTACTATACTGATGAATCTGACAATATTAAGATTTTTGACACATTTATTTCATTCTATAGTAATTTTCTACAGAGAGCATGTATGAGAGGTAAACCTGAGTCCTTCCTTGTGTTTTTACAAAGTTTATTTTATTTTTGTTATCCCACTTTTAAAGTCTGGTTTGGGTATAGAATTCTAAATTCTAAATCAGTTTTCCCATTAGCAGCATATTGTTTGAATTACTATGGGTGTATTACATGCCAACTGTCTGATAAAATGAGCCCTGTGCATTAAGATTATTTATCAACTTCTCCTAAAACACAGTCTACATAATCTAGTTTTGGTGATGAGAACGTTGACAACACTTATTTTATTCCTTTGTAGGCAACATATTTTACTTCTAAAAGCTTTTCATAGTTTCTCTTTTCCCTTAGAGTTCAAAACTTTTACCATGATATTTGTCTTGTGGGTTATTTCTCATTCTTACTATTTGGAACTTGGTGGGCCATTTAAATATACAGAATTCTGTATTTCTTCAGGTTTGGTAAATTTTCTTTAAATATTCCAGATTTATTTTAAGAGACTCCTGTCCCAATACAATTGTACTTGTGAGGTTATATGTTCTTTTGTTCCCTGCTGCTATATCTAGCAATTTGCAGCAGGAGAGGGGACAGGCATATGTGATCACATGACATCCTGGTTTAGTCTCTTATTTTTTGTTTTTTTGTGTGTGTTAGTTTTTTAGTATTTATTTTTTGGATAATGGTGGGAGTGAACATCTAACTTGTTTGAATAGTTCATTTTCTTATATCATAATTTAATAATAACTTCCTTAATTACATAAAATATAACTTCTTCTGTATATTAAATAAGACACCGAAATAAGTAGGAACTTTTTTTAGAGCCAGTATATTCTAAGCCTTAATCTTCTTGAATCCAATCAGCACCATATTGTTTGAATTATTATAGCTGAATTCAACACCAAATATTTAGTAAAACAAGCCCTTATGCATTAGAATTATTTTTCAACTTCTCCTAAATATTTTATTCTGTATATTCTTTATGACCAACTTGTCAAAAAAAACTCTCAAAATTTATACAAGCTTGATATCACTCAAATACAAATGTGTCAAAGATTTTAAACATTCACTTATGACAGCACAGCAGTGCTGTGAATTGATACAAAGTATACTTTTAAACAGACATTTTTTTGGAGCAGTTTTAGGTTTACAGAAGAATTGAGCAGAAGGTAGAGATTTACCATATGCCACCTTACCTTCCCTCCAGTTTCCACTATTATTCACGTCTTATATTAGTGTGCTATATCTGTTAAGATTGAGCCAATATTGATACATTATTATCAGCTAAAATCTATATTTTATATTGGGGTTTATTCTTCACATTATTCTATTGGTTTTGACAAATGTATAATCACATTTATCCACAGAATAGTTTCACTGCTCCAAACTCCACTGTGCTCCAACTATTTACCCTTCCCTTTCCCTCCTAACCCTTGGCGACCGCTGATCTTTTTACTGTTTTCATGGTCTTGCCTTTTCCAGAATGTCATATAGTTGGAATCATACAGTATATGGACTTTTCACATTTGGCAGCTTTTCCTTAGCCATACGCACTTACTAAGACTCCTCCATGTCTTTCTGTGGCTTGATAGCTTTTTTTTTTTAATGCTGAGTAATACTCCTTTGTATGGATGTACCACAGTTTATTCAGCTATTGAAGGACATTTTAGTTGCTTTCAGGTTTTGGCAATATGAATAAAGCTGTTATAAACATCCATGTGCAGGTTTTTGTGTGGCCATATTTCAACTCATTTGGGTGAATGCTAAGGAGTACAACTGCTGGATCATATGGAAAGATGATGTTAGACTTGGAAGAATCTGTCAAAATTGTTTTCCCACATAGCTGTACCGTTTTACACTCACCAGCAATGCATGAGAGTTTCTGCTGCCTCATATCCTTTCCAGCATTTGGTATTGTTGGTGTTTTGAATCTTAGACTTCCCAATAGATATGTAGTGACATCTCATTGTTGTTTTAATATGCTGCTCCCTAATGAGATATGATGTTGAGCATCTTTTCATATGTTTATTTGTTCTCTATGTATCTTCTTTGAGGAGTTTTCTGTTCAGATCTTTTGCCCATGTATATTGGATCATTTATTTTCTTATATAGTTTTAAGGTTTCTTTGTATATTCTAGATATCAGTCTTCTACCCCATAGGTGTTTTGAAAATATTTTCTCCCAGTATGTGTCTCATCTATTCATCCTCTTATTAAAGTGTTTTACAAATCAAAAGTTCTTAGCTTTTACCAGAAAACTACTAGAGCTAATCAATGAATTTGGTAAAGTAGCAGGATACAAAATTAATGCACAGAAATCTCTGGCATTCCTATATACTAATGATGAAAAAATCTGAAAGTGAAATCAAGAAAACACTCCCATTTACCATTGCAACAAAAAGAATAAAATATCTAGGAATAAACCTACCTAAGGATACGAAAGACCTGTATGCAGAAAATTATAAGACACTGATGAAAGAAATTAAAGATGATACAAATAGATGGAGAGATATACCATGTTCTTGGATGGGAAGAATCAACATTGTGAAAATGACTCTACTACCCAAAGCAATCTACAGATTCAATGCAATCCCTATCAAACTACCACTGGCATTTTTCACAGAACTAGAACAAAAAATTTCGCAATTTGTATGGAAACACAAAAGACCCCGAATAGCCAAAGCAATCTTGAGAACGAAAAAAGGAGCTGGAGGAATAAGGCTCCCTGACTTCAGACTATATTACAAAGCAACAGTAATCAAGACAGTATGGTACTGGCACAAAAACAGAAAGATAGATCAGTGGAACAGGATAGAAAGCCCAGAGATAAACCCACGCACATATGGACACCTTATCTTTGATAAAGGAGGCAGGAATGTACAGTGGAGAAAGGACAGCCTCTTCAATAAATGGTGCTGGGAAAACTGGACAGGTACATGTAAAAGTATGAGATTAGATCACTCCCTAACACCATACACAAAAATAAGCTCAAAATGGATTAAAGACCTAAATGTAAGGCCAGAAACTATCAAACTCTTAGAAGAAAACATAGGAAGAACACTCTATGACATAAATCACAGCAAGATCCTTTCTGACCCACCTCCTAGAGTAATGGAAATAAAAACAAAAATAAACAAATGGGACCTAATGAAACTTCAAAGCTTTTGCACAGCAAAGGAAATGATAAACAAGACCAAAAGACAACCCTCAGAATGGGAGAAAACATTTGCAAATGAAGCAACTGACAAAGGATTAATCTCCAAAATTTACAAGCAGCTCATGCAGCTCAATAACAAAAAAAAAAAAAAACAACCCCATCCAAAAATGGGCAGAAGACCTAAATAGACATTTCTCCAAAGAAGATATACAGAATGCCAACAAACACATGAAAGAATGCTCAACATCATTAATCATTAGAGAAATGCAAATCAAAACTACAATGAGATATCATCTCACACCAGTCAGAATGGCCATCATCAAAAAATCTAGAAACAATAAATGCTGGAGAGGGTGTGGAGAAAAGGGGACACTCTTGCACTGCTGGTGGGAATGTGAATTGGTTCAGCCGCTGTGGAGAACAGTATGGAGGTTCCTTAAAAAACTACAGATAGAATTACCATATGACCCAGCAATCCCACTACTTGGCATATACCCTGAGAAAACCAAAATTCAAAAAGAGTCATGTACCAAAATGTTCATTGCAGCTCTATTTACAATAGCCAGGACATGGAAACAACCTAAGCGCCCATCATCGGATGAATGGATAAAGAAGATGTGGCACATATACACAATGGAGTATTACTCAGCCTTAAAAAGAAATGAAATTGAGCTATTTGTAATGAGATGGATAGACCTAGAGTCTGTCATACAGAGTGAAGTAAGTCAGAAAGAAAAAGACAAATACTGTATGCTAACACATATATATGGAATTTAAGGGAAAAAAATGTCATGAAGAACCTAGGGGTAAGATAGGAATAAAGACGCAGACCTACTGGAGAACGGACTTGAGGGTATGGGGAGGGGGAGGGGTGAGTTTTGACAGGGCGAGAGAGAGTCATGGACATATACACACTAACAAACGTAGTAAGGTAGATAGCTGGGGGGAAGCAGCCGCAAGGCACAGGGATATTAGCTCGGTGCTTTGTGACAGCCTGGAAGGGTGGGATGGGGAGAGTGGGAGGGAGGGAGACGCAAGAGGGAAGACATATGGGAACATATGTATATGTATAGCTGATTCACTTTGTTGTAAAGCAGAAACTAACACACCATTGTAAAGCAATTATACCCCAATAAAGATGTTTAAAAAAAAAAAAAAGTTCTTAGCTTTAACGAAGACCAATTTTTTTTTTTCATGGGTGGTGCCTTTGGTATTACTGTGCCCAAGAAGTCATTGTCAAACCAAAGGTCACTTTAACTTTCTCCTATATTATCCTCTCGGAGATTTACAGTATTGTGTTTTACATTTAGGTCTATGATCATTTGAGTTAATTTTTGTGGAAAGTAAAAGGTCTGTTTCTAGATTAATCTTTTTAACCGTGTGGATATCTAGTTGTTCTAGTACTATTCTTTTGCTATTGAATTGCCTTTGCTCCTCTGTCAAGGGTCAGTTGACTATATTTATGCAGAAAGAAAATATTTTAAGGACTGATTATAGAAATTTAACAAACAAATAGGAATATAATTGCCAGCCTATATACAAAAATAATTTATGTTGTAGAAGGCAATACAATCATAACACTGGGTTATTCTGGAAAGAAATTATTTGCATCTATATTTGATTAAAAATATCCATAATTTGGACTTCCCTGGTGGTGCAGTGGTTGAGAGTCTGCCTGCCGGTGCAGGGGACACGGGTTCGTGCCCCATTCCGGGAGGATCCTGCATGGCGTGGAGTGGCTGGGCCGTGGCTGCTGAGCCTGCGCGTCCAGAGCCTGTGCTCCGCAACGGGAGAGGCCACAACAGTGAGAGGCCCGCGTATCGCAAAATATATATATATATATATATATCCATAATTTAACATGCAACTACAAGAGTCTGGGTCAGAATCAAAATAGATAGTATGTCAAAAGCACATCCTATTCAGGTCTGAGCTCAAATGTTACATCTTCAGGGAGGTCTTTCTCAACTATGCTACCTACCTTTAGTTTCCTCCCAAAGGACATTTTATCAGATGATAGATTTTTGTCCTTCTTTATATTCCTAGACCTTATAACTTCTGTGGACAAATAAGTGTAAAAGAAACAAATCTCCCACTTGTCCTGCCCCTTTACATTTTAGTTGGCCCTGTGATTTGCTGCCAGAATTAATGTATGAATTCCAGGCATGGGCACAGGAAACCTGTTGTGAGCCGTTCCACTCACATTATAGCCTGATGCAAAATGTAAGAAGACCTTGTTTGAAGGTAGAGGAGGGATGTTGAGATCTGAGCAACCTAGATGACTGATTTGCCACATGGAAGGCTGACAGTTTGTCTAGACAGATGCCTGTGCCTACTGCAGCCATAGGGATAACAAATAAAATTTTGTGTCTATGAAATTTTGGTGTCATTTGTTAGAACAGTAAAACATTGTTGATCAATACAGCATGTACAAATTAATATTGTATATACATATTTTAGATAAATGGGTAAAGCAAAATGAAAATATATTTAGTCCATTGAGAATAATCCTAAATGTAGCAAAATAATTTCATTACAAAACACAAATGAATTTATTGAGTCACGTCAACCTTCCAGAGAATTATGGAAGATTTCAGTCTAACTGTATGCATTGCTTCATATGTCTATGTGACCCATTGTACTTAGTAGTCGCTAATTAACTAAAGTAAAAACCAAATTGAATCTAGTGATAAGAGGTTCTGCCTGAGTTACTCTAAAATTTCCAGGCATAAGAACCTACAATGCAGTTATGAGGGTAAGGAACAAACATTATAGACATATCCAAGAACAAATAAGATAAATTGTCACTTTTTATTTATATGGTTAAACTTCTCAAGCTCAAATTTTAGTCTTTATTCTTATCTTTTGCCTGTTTAATGTTGGCTTCCACATATGTCTTTCTCTGCTTTGCTATGTACTTTAGGACACTGGAAATTTACAAACTACATTTTTTCCCTGTATAGTTGGTTGGCTTTCTAATAGGTTCTGCCAATAGGAAGAATTGTTGCTAGATCAGAAGGCGGGAGGAAATGAGGAGCTTTCTGATTCTGGTAGAGCAGTTACTGGCAGCTACTAGAATTACTTGGAGCAGTGGTAGCAGTGAGGTGCTACTGGACTTGAGCATTTGTTTGATGTTTCAATGCTGATCACCTATGAGTGTCCCCAGAACTACTACTACATCCTCTTCTTGGGTGCGGTACCTGATGCATCCTGGTAGCCTCCTGCCCAGAGGCACTAGCAACTTAGGTTTCTTGATATTATCCCCTCTTCTTTTTTTATTCCTTCAGTCCCTGCCACCTTTGTTTTGACCATTCAGCTCTCTGCCACCTGTGTAACCACTCAGCCTGTTTGAACAACATAGATTGATTTCTATTCTCCTGACGGGACTGTGGAAGACACAGTGAAAATATACTTGACATATTACAGGAAGGCAAAGATGAGGGAATTAGCAATTTGTCTAAAACTCTTTTTGCAATACAAATGAGTGAATGTCATATAATGCATAGCAAATCATATATTTTATATACGATTATATACATCGTATATTTTATATGCACAGATTCCTTTAGTAATCTGAGATCTCCTGAACCAACATGAAAATTGAAATAATCACACAAACATCTAGATAACCTGAGATAGCTGTCTAAAGTTTCACGCCCTCAAATCCATGCACTTTACTCTCTTGGGTACATCTTGGCATTTTACTTTATACACTATTCTAACAAGCCATTTTATCTCTTTGTTCAGCCCAATGTAAACTACCTTGGAACAACAATTTTATATGGCGGTGTTAGAATTACTCTTAGAAGCACAGTGATGAAAACCAAGGTTATTAATTGTCAGATTAACAATACAGGAAAGAGAAATAAAAAGGAGAAACATGAGAACTCTTAAAGTATAATCATACAGCATAAAATGTATAGAGACACATTTACAGCTTTCAAAATGTCTCCAAATGTGTAAAAGTCTCCATTTTTCTGTGACATTTAGTCATTAATATATAATACTTTATTTCAGCTTTTGAATTTTAAAACACCAGGAGTAAACAGTTGTGCAGGAAAAATTACATAACAGATATTAATTGTTTTAATTAAGTAGGAAAAGTACAGAAAGGTCTCTGATACCTATATGAGATTCCCTATATATGTCATGTCCATGGTCAGTTTCAATTTATATTGATTACCCAGTATAAATTTTAATGGTGCTATCTTTTACACTTAAAATTGTTCTGGTTTATATCAGAAATTTCAGGGTTATCCTATCCATTGGTAATATCTTTGTCATAATATTATTGTAAATTACGCATTTTGTTTGCGTCCAGTAGTTAACATAATTTCTGACACATAGTAGTAGTGGCAGAGATTGTTTGTTGTCCTCAACATCTATACTCCTGTTTTTCCAGAATTATGCATGCTAATTCAGAATACACATGGCTTTTTAAAGAGGCAAGTGTGGCTCTGTGGATAAGTTCAGGTCAGATGGGATATGGACAGAAATGTCATCTGGAAGTTTCCAGAGACCTTCCTTAAGAGAGAGCTGGCAGATACATTTTGACTTTATTTTCATCCTCTCCTCCTCATCACTCCTTGGGATGTGTGTGCTTCATTTTGGAACATGAAGTTGGCAGGTGGCGGGGGACAGACCCTTTTGGAGCGTGGCAGAGTTCTGAACAGGAAAGTCCTTGGTTCCCTGGGGAGTTCATAGAGCAGAGCCAGTAACCAGTTCTGAACCACTTACCTCTGGAGTGTTTATACAATAGAGAAATAAACATATATCCTGTTTAAGACACCTTTATTTGTAGCCAAATATAGTCTTTACTGAGATAGTAGATATTTAATAAATGTCCAAAGGGTGAATCAAATATTGACTGAAGATCAAGCTACCAATCAATCAAACCTAGAGACCATGTTTTATTTAAAATGCTTTCAGCAGCAAGGCGCAGAAAATCCAACTCAAACTGCTTTGAACAATATTAATATATATTTAATTATGTAACAGAAAAGCTACAGTTAGCATAGGATTCAGGGTCTGATGATTTAATGGCACGGTGATATCACCATTTATTCATATATTTCCTATGGTTTTACTCGGTCATCTGTTGGCAGTCATGGTAGATTTAGAATGATTGCTGAAGCAATAGCAATTTTACTCAGCAGGAAAGGGATGACCATTGCCTAGATTTTAAAAGTGAAAAACTTTTCTGGGAAGTCAGTGGTAAACTCTCGCTGGCTTGAATTGTACTCATTCCTCTCACCATCAGAATCCTATATGCTGATTGCCTTAACCTGGGGTTTTGAAGCAATAAGTGGCAAAGAGGATGAGATACACGTTAGAGTCTTAGACTATTTACTAATTGTTAAAAAAAAAAAGAGTATTCAAAAAATGAAAGTAGATTTTTTTTTTAATTAAAAAAATAAATTTAGCTTTAAGGCTACATCTCTCTAAATATTCCTAGGGTTACAATGATCACACATATAGAGATTTCCAGTTATTTGATCTGCAAAGTTATACCTGGCAGGTCTGTCTTATTTTTGCCCTTTTATTTCCTACCTTTGAGTATTTGGCAGGTCTAATCATGTTGATTGATAGGTGGTAAAAAGAGACTGCTGTGAAAACTGCTTCTGAGCAATAAGTTGCTGATGAAAATGGTGCAATTTAAGATTTTTAAATAAAGATGGAATAACTTTACTATTAGGAGATGTATGGATTTCAGTGGAATTGGAATAAGACTTCCATTTGGACTGATATTTGCTAGTCGTTAAGCTAAATTGCAAATGCCAGTAGCATTTGCTGTCAAAAGAGAAAATGAAACTTAAAAATGCCTAGATAAGTTTTCTTTATAGTTTATTGTTACATTATAAATCAACCTGGGAAAATTATGTAAGTGGTTATCAATGGCTACAAGGTGAATTGTCCATTTCTCTTACTTTGATACATATCCTTTCAGTCTTCTGCTCAGTTTTCTAGGTTAAATATAATGTGGTGAGAATAGATAATAAGAAGGCACATTTTTCAATCTCACTTTCTATTACTTTTGAAATTATTTTTGTTTATTATAGAAAAAATATAGTGAAAAATATCACTAAAATGCAAGAGGTTTGGAGCAAGAGGATAAAGAAGGTTCTGCTAGAATCACAGAGAGTTCACTGTCCTGGCAGAGAACACCCTCTGGAGTCCATAGGGAACATTCACCAAATTCCATGAGGAGAGGAGCTTATCTCTGGATAACTAGTAGCTAGCAGTGTACCTGGAACAGAATAGAAGCAATACACATACTGATTACATGAATGGATAAAATGTCATGAAATCTTGTCTTCTTTAAAGAAGGGAATCGGTAGGTAAAGGTCAAATGTGTTCATGAGACTAATTTGATCCAAGTCGTCCTTGGCACTAAGACTGAACCCAGTGATACCATAGATGAGGAAAAGAAACATAGGGGCTTTGTTTGTCATGCACAGAAATTCTTCGTTTACTCCATTAAAAAAATTATGTATTTTGTGGACATATTGAATCTATGTTATATAATTCTATTTGCATATAAATGAATAAGTTAGGAGGTATGTGCCTTCTCTACTAAAATGCCTATCAATAGAGAGACACTTCAAATAAGACAAATTCTCTCAGCTACAAAAGCAGTACACCGTTGTCAAAAAGTAACATTAGAATAAGACCACACATTGGTCTTTCCTGCTTAAAAGTATCTAATATTTTTGTGATGTTGTTTTGTGTTCCAATTTAAATCTGTAATCAGCTACAGCTCTTACATACATCAAACAAGCAGCACCATGCTCAAAACAACAGTGGAAATAAACTAAAACAGGCAAAAAAAAAAATAGTCTTGCAGAAAATCTGGAAAATTATAGCATGGTCCAGTGTTGCTTGAACTGGGAAAGCAAAAGGGAAAAAAGTCCCATTTGAGGGAAATTTACTACCTTCAATGATTTTTCTAGGATTTCAGAATTCTCTAAAACACAAATTATCTATTTTTGCTTTTGTAGTTCTAAATTATGAGAATCCCCTTTAATTCTGTAGGACTTCAGGGGGAAAACAAATATCCAACACATTTTTAGGAACAAAATCCAAAAAGGAGTGAACACAAAAGGAAGACCATTCAAAGGGACAAATAGGCCTGATTTAAAGGAAAATTCTCTGCCTTGCCCTGAACCACCCTAACACCTGCACAGGTTCTTACTGACATTTAAAGGCACTCAAAAGATGTTTGCTCCACTCGCTTACTAACATAGTGGTTATTTAGAAACTACGTTTTTTTTTTTTTTTTTTTTTTTAACAAATGAATTGATTTGAGGGTGACAATTATTCAGTAACAAATATATTTAATCTTCATATCTGTGTGTAATGACTGCAAGCAGAGATGAGTAACAGTAAGTAGTGGTCCAGAGGAGTGACAGTAGGAGAAAAATGCTGTGTTATGATGGAAATCAAAATGCTTTACCACACAACACAACCCAACATTGATATTTCAAGATTTGCCAGTAAAACCATGGAATTCAGAATGTAGACCACACTAACAGAAAGATGCCAATAGACCTGGCAACTTTGGGTGCTATTTGAAATGGTAGAGGAATGGTGAGTCACTATAGCTTTAAAAATTACCCAGAAAGCAAAAAATGGTAGATTTTATTAGAGATGAATGCCAATAGAGCATAAAACTCCACTAAGAAATACCTCTTGGAATAACTCGATATTCCCAGGATCTGTATGATCTGAAAGAGAACAGAAAACATAGCAGGGAATAACTAAGTAGATAAAAGTGATGATCAAGGCACTCATTTTGGTTTTATTTGGCTGTGTTTCATGTGTGATTGCTATAGGACTATGCATTTTGTGGGAGGCATTAAGAAATAATATATATATATAAAATAAACATAATATATGTATATGTTAGACTATGCATATATACATAATATAAATATATATGTATGTATAAGTATGTCTATGTTCATATACATATATAAGGAATGAAGAATGATAAACATCATCAATAACAATCTGTTAACTTTGAGTCCCACATGAAGTTGATAAAACACTCAGGACTATATGAAGACACTAATCTTAGGCTAATTTTGTCATTCATCATCAAATTCAAATGTGATTTTTGAATTATTTTGCTATGGCAAAAGTTCATGTATTTCAGATTTACTTTCCTAAAAATTATATAATGATAAAATGATTTAACTTTTATATGCTAATTTATTTCACTTGTAAACTATACATCTTGAATGAGATTTCAACAATTAAGTAATAATATAGGAGCCAGACCTTCAAATTAATAGCAAATACTTTATGGGAAATATGGGTAAAGTACTAAAGCTTTGAAAAAATCAAATTATCCCTGTGCATATACATATTTTATTTGCTTTAAATTTCCAAATATGATTGTATCATATCTTTATAAAAATACACAGACAAACGTAGTCACCAAATGGTCTTGCATGTATTTTATAATATGCAATGACCCTAATGCTGTAAGGTTTTACTGTTAACTAAATCTCAGGCTGAAAACATCATCTAGAGTCGGTCTCTTCACCTCTTTTTAAAACAACTGTTACCTCAAATTTAAGCTTTGTTTCAAGTGTAATTGTGAGTGAATAAATCAATCATGTGCTCTAACATAAAAAGAGAGAGAGGACAGTAGCTACCAAGAGAGAAGTGAATGCAAATGAACTGATGGATTTAACACTTCAGTGCAATATTATGATTTTCACTCGAGCAGATGAGAAATAGCAGGGGTGTGCAATCTCAAAATCATCAGTAGAGTCAAATTTTTCCTGTTCCCGAACTAAAAAAAATCCATCAACAATCTGAAAACTAGGATACAATTCCACAGCCCCAAAGACTTGAACGTTGCAAACTCATCTGTGCTACTGTTCTATGTACTGCATAGCAAATGAAACCATTTAATTATTTAGCACCAGTATAAATTTGTGTGTATGTGAACTTGTATCTTGCAAACACCTGCTTCTACCATGCATTATGTAGACATAGTCCCAAATGAGAGGGAAAATGTGGAAGTTTCTCTAGATTTTCCAATGTACTTCAGCCTGCTATTTTGATGTTGTTGTTGCAACTGTGTCTAAAAATTAGAAAGAATATAAAATATACGTAATGATTTTTATACTTTTTCATTGCCTAAAGCAGATAGGTCACAGAATAATTTAGATGGCAGTTACATTTTTTTATTTTGACAGTTCCCAGAGAGAGAACCATGGGATGGAAACTCCTTTCATCTATGTTCAGTGTGTCAGGAATACTTTAGATTGGCTCAACATACAAAGGGATTTTGTAACTTGCTAGTGATGTCCGAGAACCATCTGGAATATTTAACACCTTGAATACTGGGTTTTGAGTATTACAGGTAATCTACTCAGAGCCAATGTGTCACGTGTAGGTAGTCCCCTACCACTGCAGAGTGTTAACTCAGGAGGTGGTAAGTTAATATTTTGATATTCTTGAGTATTCTATGAAATATGCACCCCGCAGCCTAGGCATCTGAGTCCAATTCCCACAGAAGGCAGTGGGGAAAATCACCACAACACATAGCTTCTTTATATATATATAAATAACATATATGTATAATTCTCCAGGAAAAAAAAGAGATTGGACTTAGGCATGTAAATAAATTCATTTTCTACTGATGAGATAGAAGTTAATCACAAGGACCTTGAGGATTTGGACAACAGAGTCTGGTTTACTTGACTGTAGGCAAAATAACTTACCCTTCCAGGAGAAATGAGATGCTATCTCTCAAGTTCCTGGTAGGACGTTCTTATTGCTGAATCTTCTCTTGAATTGAAATAGTTTGTGGGAGTTCTTTTCTTGATTTGTGATGTTGTGAAATGTAAAGAGATGGACGGTGTGGTCAAATAGGCCTTGGTATAAAACTCTTTTCCAGTAAGTATTTGATGAGCGAGCTTGGACTAGTGCCTCAAAGCCCTAGAGGCCTCAGTGACTTCTCTGTGGCTTGCTCTGATATCGGTGGGTCCAGATCTAGAGAAGATAGTGAACAGATTGTGTATCTAGCACAGTGTGCATATATTGCAGGTCATTAAATTTAACCATAGACAACCGTGGCTACAGAATAACCCAGAGGTTTGCTACTGTATTCTGACCTTGAATCTGGTGATCCTTCTTTATTAATTAATGATAATAAATAATTAACATTAATGACTTGGTGATGTAGTCTTCTAAATTTAATATTTTCTCAACAGTATTGAACAAAGGACAACAATGACAAAATTCTGGTTCAAAAACACCTTGTATAGAAAAATTTAACATTTGTTGAGCATTGTGAGATAAATACTTTATATGTGTTATTTTAAAAGCAAGTATTGTTTTCTTTATTTTTCAGAGAGTCACTGAGGTTTTAGAATTTTAAATAACTTGCCCAGGTTTTATAGGGCTGGAATTTAGGCTTAGGTTTCTTTGACTTCAAAGTCCTATATACCATTCAACACTGCAGTCTGTAGTTGTACAGGTGCAGGATAATAAGTTAGAATGCCCCATATATCCCTTTAAATCTTATTTGTGTGATTCAGATCAAAAGAGAGTCACGGATGTAGAAAACACTCTTATGGTTACCAGCGGTGAAATGGAGGGGTGGGAATAAATTGGGAGATTGGGATTGACATATACACACTACTATGTATAAAATAGATAATAAGGACCTACTTTTATAGCACGGGGAACTCTACTCAACACTATGTAATGACCTGTATGGGAAAAGAATCTAAAAAAGAGTGGATACGTATATGTATAACTGATTCACCGTGCTGTTACAGCAGAAAGTAATACATTGTAAATCAAATATACTCCAATTTTTAAAAAAAAGAGGTTTCTAAATGCATTGGAAGCAATTCCAACATGTATGGTATTAATTGACTTCATCAAGAAAGCCATTTTCAATTCTATCAAAATTATGATTTGTGTCAAGCATTCACAAGTAGAAAAAAAAAAACCCCAGCAAATTGAAAACACCTGTCCATCAAGACTAATCCTATTTTTACAAAGGGTAGAAAGAGACAATATCTTATGTGAGCTGAGAGGAGAGAAAAGAGTAGAAGCAAAGGGAAAAAATGAAGGTGTTCCTCCAAGATCAGGTATAAAGTTTGAAGGTGCATTTGCAGATAATTTTATAATATTTAATGTAAAAAGGGAAGTACATGTACAGTTCTTCCTTGCATATTAGGTGGTCATTAGGTTACATGCATCACATTATTGTCATAGCTTCTAGATTCCTAAGAGCTAGTTCTCCCACATTTGTCTCTACATACCCCTCTTTCCCCAGGGCTGTCTAATAATCTTCCTCCTCAAGCTTTGATATTTCTTGTTTTTATTCCTAACTCACAAAACCTCTCAACTTCTTTCTATTCTCTTAACACTACTTTCCCTCCACTCCCACCCCTGCTTTTCTTCTATCTGTTCTGAGAATGAGCCTTGTGCTCCATGCTTTTGAACATGCTCTTTTTGAATAAAAATTCTACTCTATAACAACCCCATTTGCTTATCTAACAAAATCACTTTTAGGTCTCAGCTGCAATGCATCTTGCCCTGGGAAGACTTACTGCTGCTTCTCATATAGGTTAGATCTACAGTCCTTTTATTTCCACATTCATAACACCTATTGCACTCAAAATTATTTGTTTACTGTCTTTCCCAAGCAGGGCAATAATTTTGTTATTCACCACTAACTTCCTAGGACCTAGCCTGATGTCTGGTATGTAATAGATACCCAGTTCAATTGAATTTATTTTTCTGTCATGACTATATACATCGATGTGGGCACTGAAGCCAAGTATAAAAAATCCAACTTAGTATATGCAAGGTAACAGGCGAAGAGAAGGATGAATAATGTATGATGTATGCTGTCAATTTACTTTATAACCTGGCTCACATATTTCTATTTCTTTAGAGCTGAAACAAATTGGATTTATTTTTGATGGGGGCGGGGTGGTGGTAATTGAGGAAGCAGTCTATATCATTTGCTCTCGTGTACAGACCTCAATGTATATAATGAGGAAGCTCAAAGGGCTTTGAATAACCTTTTTTATTGTTGAAGGGAAGTTCAGATGCAAATAGTTCACAGAGAGAAAAGTTATAAGGTTGTTCACATACTGATTTTAAGATAAGTATTTGTTATGACAAATGGCATGATAATGGGTCTCTGCTAAAAACAAAACAAAATGATCCCTCTTTATTACAGGCTCTCTATTAACCCGGTACATATAATTAACACGGAAGAAGTTTCTGTTAAATCCTCTCTGGATTTGCTTGATTATATTCTGCATTTTAGCAATCTGCAATCTATTCAGAATCTTTTTAGAGATCTTGGATTTGATTGTTTTAATTATAACTCTGAGCTTTGTGCAAAAGCTCAGTTGCCTTTTCTGTAATGGAGGTGGGGTAAGGGAATCTAAGGGCACACACACATACATACACAGGATAAATTTCACGAGTGGTTACGTCTGTCAAACAAAGATTGCTTTCTCCTTCCATCTTTTTCTTAAAATACAGAGGTTAGAACACAGGGTCCAAAGCCAAAAGTTCTGGTTCTCCTTATTCTTAGCCAGGGTATTTTAAGCAAGTAATCTTAAGACTCAGTATCCTTCCTAGTCCATAAAAAGTGTATATGAAATTTCTGTATCAGTTTCTTGGTGAACTTGAGGATAAAATTAGTGATTGCAGAAAAGCTTAAGTAATATGAAAAACATTACATACATTTAAAATAATTTAACTTATTTGTTTCTCTTTTTTTTCTACATTCGCCTACTCATAGCAGTGTTGTAGACTGTGATAAATTGGGGAGAATCCTGTAAGGACCTGTTCCTAGTTACTTATATTCAGACAATTTTCCTAGGCAAATTTTTACAGGGAACTTAACAATTCCCTAGTCAATTGCTCACTGTTATTTACTGCTGTGGTAAATTTAAATCCAATATACACATCAACTACATTGAGTCACTTCTTTACATTCTAGTCTATACCTGTAGTTCTCAAACTTTGCCACAGATCAAACTCAGCTCCAGAGCTTGCTGTACACAGATTACTGGGTCCCACCTCCAGAGTTTCTGATGGAATAAGAACCCCTCCCCCTTTTTCTGTATTTCTTACAAGTTACTAGGTGATGTCTGTGTTGCTATTCCAGTGGCCACACATTGAAAACCACTATTCTAGCACGGCTTCTTGGATTTTAACATTCATAGCAACCTCCTGGCTTTATCCTTTGACAATTGTTTCATTGCTCCAAGGTATGCCTTGGTATCCTTATTTTAAAAAGTAAGAGTTGAGATTCACTGTTTTAAAATTAGTGTTTACCAAATCCCCTTGCCAAAACCAAAGTCAACTGAATCGGATTTGAAAGGAAAGAGGAAAGGGATTACATATTTTCACCTGTGGCCTCTGTGCTCTGTCATCCAACCAAATATCCAACTCAGACACTTTCATCGTTCAACCGAAAAAAAACTATTTGCATAACTAACAAGTGCTGCTTATCAGGACCATCCCAATATTTCTGTGAGCTGTTACAAACAGAAGTCTTGGAGTACAGAGATCAAAGAGGTATAGATTTTTCTCCTTCCCTGTATTCAAGCATGAGAGTTTGCTTATTAAAAATGTTTCCCACATGGTGATTGTTCTGTTGCAGAAACAGCAGCTAGTATACCAAGACTCCAGACCAATGCTATCCACCGGGCAATTGCATGACTACTTATGTCAAAGAAGAGTTGGGAAACACAATTAGGACTGATCTCAAGTCTATTAGAGAGTCAAGAGAAACCCAGTTCAAGGGCACTGCTAGCTAACAAAGCACAAGAAGTAACTCTCTCAGGCTCCATTTCTTTGTGATAGAGATAAAATTCAGGAATTTGTTACCTACCAGAAAAAGAATAATTACAAGTGGTTTTGAGGCATCTGCATTAAGTAACACAAGATCCTTTAATCCCCACTTTTTTCCAGCTTGAGACTTTGAAATGTCTTTACCTTTCCTACACATACTTACCCTAAAAACAAAGCTTTAATTATAGGCCTTCATTATGGAACTATAAATACATTATTTCTGACATTGGCTATTACAGACCATCAGCATTTGAGAGCTAGTTGATATTTCATGAATGCTTCTTAATTTTAAAAAGTAGATATTATGCATTTAAATGTTCATTTAATAACAAGACATTATTTCAGGGTACATAGCAGTAAAAAGTATGCTGAAAGAAGCATTACAATTTCTAAGATAATTTTAGCTTATGATACTGTTTTAAAGTATCATAAAATACTTTAAAAGTAGATGATAATCACCATAATAGTATATTTTGTTTCATTTTATTCTGTTAATTGAAGTACAGTTGATTTACAATGTTAATTTCTGCTGTATAGCAGAGACTCAGTTATATATACACATACATATACATATATATACACATATATATACATATCTATAGTTTTCTATATTCTTTTCCATTATGGTTTATCTCAGGATATTGAATATAGTTCTCTGTGCTATACAGTAGGAACTTGCTGTCCATCCATTCCATATGTAATACTTTGCATCTACTAACACCAAACTCCCACTCCATCCCTCTCCCAGCCCTTGACAACCACAAGCTTATTCTCTATGTCTATGACCCTGTTTCTGTAAGTTCATTTGTGTCATATTTTAGATTCCACATATAAATGATATCATGGTATTTTTCTCTTTCTGATTTACGTCACTTAGTATGATAAGCTCTAATTGCATCCACATTGCTGCAAATGGCATTATTTTGTTCTTTTATATGGCTGAGTAATATTCCATTGTATATATATACCACATCTTCTTTATCCATTCCTCTGTCGATGGAGATTTAGGTTGCTTCCATGTCTTGGCTATTGTGAATAGTGCTGCTATGAACATTGGGGTGCATGTATCTTTTTGAATTATAGTTTTGTCCAGATATGTGCCCAGGAGCGGGATTGCTGGATCATATGGTAACTCTATTTTTAGTTTTCTGAGGAACCGCCATACTGTTTTGCATAGTGGCTGTACCAACTTACATTCCCACTGGCAGTGTAAGAGGGTTCCATTTTCTCCACACCCTTTCCAGCATGTTGTTTGTAGACTTCTTAATGATGGCCATTCTGATTGGTGTGAGGTGATACCTTATTGTAGTTTTTATTTGCATTTCTCTAATAACTAGTGATGTTGAGCATCTTTTCATGTGCCTTTTGGTCATGTATATGTCTGCTTTGGAGAAATGTCTACTTAGGTCTTCTGCCCATTTTTTGAATGGGTTGTTTTTTTGTTGTTATTGAGTTGTATGAGCTGTTTGTGTATTTTGGAAATTATGCCCTTGTTGGTCACATCACTTGCAAATATTTTCTCCCATTCTGTGGGTTGTCTTTTCATTTTGTTTATGGTTTCCTTTGCTATGCTAAGTTTGATTAGATCCCATTTGTTTATTTTTGTTTTTATTTCTATTGCTTTGGGACACTGACCTAAGAAAACATTGGTACAATTTATGTCAGAGAATGTTTTGCCTGTGATCTCTTCTAGGAGTTTTATGGTGTCATGTCTTATGTTTAAGTCTTTAAGCCATTTTGAGTTTATTTTTGTGCATGGCGTAAGGGTGTGTTCTAACTTCATTGACTTACATGTGGCTGTCCAACTTTCCCAGCGCCACTTGCTGAAGAGCATAATAGTATATTTTAGATGCATATCATATATTCGTTAGTCATATAACTTCCTCTATTATAAATACAACAGTAAAAAATAATTGTGTATTTTTCCTGTTAGATTTTTTTACACAGAATAAAGTCCAGTTTTAGAATCACTGGGTAAATGGAAATGAGCATTTTTATGATATAGCTTTAGGTTATAACTCATGTTAATTTTGGAAAATTTAAAGATTATAAAAAAGCATAAGGTAGAAAAAGATCAGCCATCTTAATGCAGTAACTTAATGATTTACTGCATTTATTTTTTATTTTATTGTGTAATGTTAAGTATCCCTTTATTTTACTTAAAATTTTAAACAAAAATTCTTAATTCTTCATAAATATCACTTTAATAATAGTAATTGGAGGTGGCATTTATGTTTTTATTATGCCTAATATCCCATGTGGTAAAGTCCATTTTTTAAAATTTTGATCAAGTGGTTTTCACAACATAAGAAGACAATGTGTTTTTATATCTTTTACAAAGATGTTCAAAAATTCATTATACCTCACTTTGGGTAAGATTTTTTAAAAAGCTAGAGCACTCTGCTTCTAATAATTTTATTAGATATTTTAAAATTAAGTTTAATGTCCATAAGTGTATAGCATTGACTTTTCACACCTGTTCAAGAAATAGAACATCACCAGCTCTCCAGAAGCACCTTCATGTCGAGTTCTAGGCATCAGCCATTAGCATAACTTCCAGTACCATAGATTAGTTTCACTTGTTTTTGAGCTTTATCTAAATGGAATCATGACATATTTTCATATAACACATCATTCATGTGAAACTCATACATCTTTTTACAGAAAGCAGTAGTTGGTTCATTTCCATTGGTGTTTGCTACACCTGTAAATATCTATACCAAAATTGGTTTTGAATATTTTTTGCCATTAACTAATGGCCCATAAGAAGTACATGTATAAAAATATGTGACTAAATTGTCAAACAACTAGAAACAGTAAAGTTTTAACTACCTAAAATGAATACTGAACGATAAACTAACTGTATGAATATTTATTACGCTCATATTTTCTACACAAACCATTAATTTTTCAATAAGCACCCAAAAACTTTAGAATCTTTTATATTACTAAAATTATATATTTTAAAAAACAAATTGAAAGAAGTATCAGTTTTACCTTTAATGTCATGAGCCCCCACTTTCCAACCTCAATAGCAATGGTGGAAAATGTTAAATGATCTCATCAAGATCTGTCATTTCAAATACTTGTCTAGTTAGGGGGAAAAAATCACTTACTATTAGGAATTGTCTTAAATAGTAAATGATTCTGAATGTAATAAAATAAGCGTTTATAAAGTTAATCAAACATAGGTAGCTGATGACAATTAACTGAGTTAGTGGACAAGTTAACAATTTATAAAGTACAATATTAATATTTTTATTTGCTTTAATTATGGTAAAGCCGAGATGTAATGACAGTTATGCAAATACATAAAGATCAATCAGTAGCTGCTTCCTCAATAGCTCTGGTTAGGAAGGTGCCTATAGTGGTGACTGTTGTCTATCCAGCTTCCATGCCACCGCTCTTCCTCTTGTGAAAAATATTCTGATCGCCCATAGAGTCACGCATCTCAAGGGAAGCAATGAAATTACTCAAATATTACAAATAATAAATACACTGTGCACATGATTATAATAAAATGTGTGTGTGTGATTTCAAAGATAGGTATTCTTGAAGTATAAAAGTCAGTATTCCTGACATCATGTTATCTAGAGAATTCATATCATGCTCTGAGATTCCATTAGCAACTGAACCAGCTCTAAACGATGTGGAGTTTTCTTGAGGCCAGCCTGTAAAGGGTGTGAGTATGTGAGCAGCATCATGTTCAGTGTTTGAAGATCAAGGCCACACTGTGTTAAATGAGAATTTCTAAGATAAAGTAAGATGGAAAAGAAATGACCAAATACAGAAAGGAAACAAAAATAGTGCTAGTAACAAACTAAAAATAATCTTCTCATTTTAGGTAAATTCATGGTTTGACAATAATAGACAATTCTGTTCAACTGAACAGAAGGTACAAAAATAAAAAGAATATTTTAATTGAAACTATAAAATGATAGTATGTCTAGGTATATTTAAAATATGTCCATCTTGCTTCAAAATGGAAATTTAAAAGTATAAATAACTAACAAAAAACATATATAAGTGAATTTGAAATTCCAATACTGTTTAAATATTAAAATGTATGCCTATACATATACTGTATTTTTACAAAATTATGTTAAGTGAATGACTGAATTGTACAAATATAATTTGACTATAGTGTACTGAAATTTGATAAGGAATCCCAGGACTTATTTCACATTAATTTAAGGAGAAGTGCCCTTTGCAGTCCATCATTAAAGGCACTGATGTCATGGTCCATCTCGGTACCGATGACTGCTTCACCATCAATGACAACCCTTTCACATGTAGTTCCTTCCTAGTGACTAAGATAACAAAGGATGAGAAACAAGGGGTTGGAATTAGAAAAGGAAATAAACTGGGAAATGCTTTTCCACTCATTTCAGTTGCTTTCTTTGGACAAAGGTTTCATCTTGTAGATACAGGCTTGAAGATATTGGAGACAAATAAAAATAAATAACAAAACAATAAAAATTGTTAGAATATTTCCTGACTACATTTGATGTAGTACCTTTGGGCTTATCATTTACACTTGCTATAGATATGAACATTGCTGTTCTAATTTTCAAGGTTTCCTTCAATAAAGAAGCAAATCTTGACAAGTTGCTTTGAGTTAAATTGGGAGAGAAATAGTCTGTAATAATATGCTCTCTAGGTTTAGCCTGGCTCCGTGAAGTTCAATAAAATTTTAATCCTCCTCTTTTTCTCCTTCTCTCTTTTTATGCCTCTCTTTCTTGTGGTAGTGTAAAAAGACTGATTCTTTTGACTAAAAAGTAGTCAGTCAATTTAGACATAGACTGAATATCATTAACATCTAAAATACATGCTCTGGTCTCCATTTTATCCATAAATGTATAACCCTAGCACAACCCTAGAGTAAATCAGTGTCTCAATTATTATATCAAATCATAGCAACAAACTAGCTGTGAAAGAAATGGCAATTACCATTTCATTTCCAGAGATGCTTTTTCAATGTTTTTTTGTATGTACAACTTAAAAACATATATTTTCTTAAATATTTATGAGATGGCTTAGTTTGGGGTTGTTTAAATTCTGGCCATAAAAATTTTGTTTTTGTTCTTGTAATGCAAAATCTGACACATGTACCTTTATCTCTTAGTATCAAAATCTTGTTAGCATTCTTTAATCTGGAATGGCTTCTGTATAACCAACACATTAAAAATAATGTGAGTTTTTCTAATGGTAGGGTACACAGAAAAAGAAAAATTTCTTCGTATGCAGAGAGTGTATCTTAATGGTTGTTTAAAGAAACCACACCATGACAGAACATACTGTTAATGTCCTAAGAAAAATAATGAAAGAGTATGTTAAAAACAAGGATTAAACTTGTTAATCACTAAAAACACTTTATACAGATTACAAGGAAGATGTATGTGAGGCTTTTAAACCCTAGGAAACATTTTATTTATAAAACATTAAGCGCTATATTTCACCATATTTAAGTGATATTAAGAGAGGATACATATTGATATCTAGAATCTACATGTTTTAGAAGTCTGCTTCCAATACAGGAGTATATTTGCAATATAATACATTTCCTTTTGGAAAAGATGCCATTTTACCTTTAAATTTGATGAATACATTCTACGTAAACTCTCATCATTCTCATTAATGGATGGCTTATTAAGCAGCAGTATTGTTCCTTTCACAAGAAATTATGGTAACATGGCCTATAACACTACCTCAACTGAAGTAAATAGCTTTAATGTCACCCTGTGGTGTAAATATATTCCACTCATGGTGCTGCTTTGTGTCACTACGCTAGAAGAGGAAGTTCTTGTGCATTCAAACAACTTTGTAGGTAATAGAGGACTTGAACATAATAGTTTAACAACTGGTTACTTTAAATATGTGTCAGTAAGTGATTACAAAATAGCTCTGCAGATATTTTGTTTGAAAACCAAATTTTACAAAGTATGCTTTACAAATATTTGCCCCATTTAGATGGAGAGAAGGATTTTTTGTAGTTTTTATGTTTCTTATTTTTTCATGTGTATGTGTTATAATCAGTTGTATGGTATGGTGGAATTTATTGAAACAGATGTTTTAATCTCATTACATGTTAACTTATTAACGTGCAATGACATTAAATGTTGTCTTGTTAAATTTTGTGACTTTGGGAAAGTTTCACTGCTTTACTGTTCAGGCTTTTTTTTATGATGATGAGTTGTAGGTATGATAAGAAGATTACTTCACATTGTAAATAAGCAGTACTTAAAAAAAATTTTTATTGAAGTAGAGTTGATTTACAACGTTGTGTTAGTTTCTGGTATACAACAAGGTGATTCAGCTTTATATCTATCTATCTATACACACACACACACACACACACACACACACATATATATACTGTGCTATACAATAGGACCTTGTTACTTATCTATTTTATATATAGTGGTTTATAATAGGACCTTGTTACTTATCTATTTTATATATAGTGGTTTATAGCTGCTAATCCAAAACTCCTAATTTAACCCTCCTCCCTTTCCCTTTTGGCAACCATAAGTTTGTTTTCTGTACCTGTGAGTCTGTTTCTGTTTTGTAAATAAGTTCATTTGTAGCATTTTTTAGATTCCACATATAAGTGATATCATGTAATATTTGTCTTTCTCTGTGTTCACTTAATATGATAATCTCTAGGTCCATCCATGTTGCTTCAAATGGCATTACTTCATTCTTTTTAATGGCTGAATACTATTCCATTGTATATATGTACTATATCTTCTTTATCCATTCCTCTGTTGATGGACATTTAGATTGCTTCCATGTCTTGGCTATTGCAAATAGTACTGCTATGAACATTGGGGTACATGTATCTTTTTGAATTGGAGTTTTTTTCAGATATATGCCCAGAAGTGGGATTGCTAGATCGTATGGTAACTCTATTTTTATTTTTTTAAGGAACCTCCATACTGTTTTCCATAGTGGCTGCACAAATTTACATTCCCACCAATGGTGTGGGAGGGTTCCCTTTTCTCCACACCCTCTCCAGCATTTACTATTTGTAGATTTTTAAATGATGGCCATTCTGACTGGTGTGAAGTGGTACCTCATTGCAGTTTTTACTTGCATTTCTCTACTGATTAGTGATGTTGAGCATCTTTTCACGTGCTTCTTGGCCATCAGCATGTCTGCTTTGGAGAGATGTCTACTTAGGTCTTCTGCCCATTTTTTGATTGGGTTGTTGTGTTGTTGTTGTTATTGAGTTGTATGAGCTGTTTGTATATTTTGGAAGTTATGCCCTTGTTGGTCACTTGTTTGTAAAGATTTTCTTCCATTCTGTAAGTAGTCTTTTCAGTTTGTTTTGGTTTCCTTTGCTGTGTGAAAGCTTGTAAGTTTGATTAGGTCCCATTCGTTTATTTTTGCTTTTATTTCTATTGTCTTGGGAGGCTGACCTAAGAAAACGTTGGTACAATTTATGTCAGAGAATGTTTTGCCTCTGTTCTCTTCTAGGAGTCTTACAGTGTCATGCCTTAGATTTATGTCTTTAAGCCATTTTGAGTTTACTTTTGTGTATGGTGTGAGGGTTTTTAAAACCTGCTCAGTAAATGGTACCTAAAACCATTTCCATATTTTCAAGGTAAAAAGTCTTATTCTTTCTGCTGCTTTAATGTTTCTCCTTTTAGTTATTTCAGTATGAGTTTTAAAATGTTAACTGCGTCATACTGAATCCCATTTCCACTTTAAGTTAAAGAGATAGTTTAGCAAATAAAAATAACTGCAAATCAAAACATGAAACATTTATTTTCATATGCAATTCAACTTGTGTACTATGCAGGTACAGAAAATAAGATGCTTTGTTTGAATTTAGCTTTTCTACTGAGAATTATATAAAGCAGGGATTTGTGTAAATAATATATATTTTGGGCCGGAGTTCTACATTGCCAAAATTGTGGTGTGCTTTCAGATGCTTTGAATGTGTTTGAGGAAAAAAATTAAGTGTAATGCTTATTGAAAAGCAATTGTGTTTATGGCTTACTCAAAACTTAACTACAGCACATCTAAGTTTCTATAATATTAGCATATAAAGTTAATGGTTTTAGTTGGAAAAAATCAATTTTAATGTGCCATTTTTATTAAAACAAAGCTTCTCAGACTACACATCTCTAAAAGAGGCATAGAGAAGACAGCAAGCTAGATTCTTTTAATCATAGAACTTTCTCCTTCAGAATCAGCATTAAGACATTGAAGCATATATCCATACTAGAAAGTAAATTTTGAATAAATAATAGAAATACTAACATTGACCTGGGTCCACTTTGCTTTTCTATTTTTTACTATCTGGCTAATTTATACACCTGTCTTGTGAAGACAAATTCTTCAGTACTTCTAGGCTAAGAGTTTAGGGACTCCTGGATTTCAAATATCATGCTGGCTATAAAAATAAATATTTTTGAAAACTTTAGGACTTCTTGCCTTTCCCATTTTCTGAAATATAGTTGACCCTTGAACAACATGGGTATAAACTAAGCTGGTCCATCATATTATAATAATCGGTCTTTCAAAATATCAAGTTATTCTGCTTTTACTAAAGTTGTGCAATCTCCACCACTATTTATTTCTAGAAAAATTTCGTCACCCCAAAAGACACCTGTACTCATTGGCAGCCCCTCCCTACTGTGCCCCCAACCCCATGCCTTTCTGGCAACCGTTTATCTACTTTCTATCTTTATGGATTTGCCTATTCTGGACATTCTATATATATGGAATTATATATAGTTGGCCTTTTATTGGGCTTCTTTCACTTAGTTTCATGTTTTCAAGGTTCATCCTAGACCCATTTTATACGGTAATATTCTTAGTTTTGCAATACAGTTCTTAACTGGTTCGAGTAATCTTTTGAACCATTTCACCTTTTGGAAAGTTTGGTTTATTGCAACCTTGCCATTTTTGTTTTCCCCAAAGGTAGAAGACAGACATATGTAAGCCATGTCTCTTCAAAATGAAGTTCTCATCCTTCACTTCCTTCCTCCCCTGATACACTGGTTTTGTGTGATATCTGTGAAATACAGGTGATGTCTGGCCCTTGTCTGTCACAGTTGCATGCCAGCAGCCATTACAGACTGCGTAAAAACTACCTAAAAAGTGATTTTTATCATGAGCTGGAAGGTTGGCAGGGCAGGTAAAACCTTTTTCTGTCAGTCAGGTAATTCATTGTTCTCACCTTAGAACACAATTTTAAAAGGCCCAAGAGCAATGGAAAATGATTTTAATGTAGATCTAACACTTTGAGCAGAAGAAAAATGATGAGCTACATTTACCTCCTTCAGAATTTTAGAATTTTAATAGATAAATCAAAGAGCCAGATAAGAGCAGAGTAGGGACTTGAAAATCTCTTCAAGTAGGTACTTGAAGAAGTTACAAGTATCATATTTTAGCATGCACAGGCCGTTTTTAAATCATGCAAACCAATAATGATGACAGGCAAGGATGGATACCCAGAAAAGAACACATACTGAAATATAACTTGTACAGTTGTATAGGTGACCTAGTTCATATCCACCTTTTAAAAATGTGTTGCTAATGGCTGAGAAGATAAAACGATGAAGACCGTGAAATGTAAAATCTTGAAGGTTCAAGTTATTGTTAATAGTGTAGGAATTGAGCTATTCACTTTGATTCTTTATCAGGATTAAATAGAAAGGCAACAGAGAAAGATGTTACTTTGACAACTGATTAATTTGAATGTGCGGGCACTGATTCTAAATTTAATTTGTCATATTACACTTGCTGAATAATTAATTAGCTGAGATTCAAAAATAGAAGGAAATGCTGGGCACAGTCAACAGACATCCCACCTGTCAGAAAAAGAAAAAGAATCTTGAAGTTACAGATCAAAACTGACTTAAATGCACATAAAGGCAATATTCTACAAGTCAGACATTTCTACATTAGAACCCTGACTTTCCATGTCCTAACTAGGTAACTTTTTATATTAACTAATGATACTTGCTGGGTCTCAAATTCTGCATCTATAAAAAGAAATGGTTAATAGCATTTATTGGAAAATATTGTAAATAATGCTTTAAGGGCCTGGTCCATCACTGGGCATATGATTGGCTCTTAGCAAATAGTAACTATTATTATGATACCATCATTTTGTGAATTTTTCCCACCTGATGTTTTTGTAGTCCAATTAATTTAGCCTATTAATTTTTTTTTTACTCTAGCTTTTAAAGCTAAGCCTAGTAAAATGGAGAACAGATTACCTAAAATCAGAAAACTGCATATGCACTGAAGTCTTACTCTATCAATAGAAACTTTTAGAGTATGTTTCAAATGTTCATGTCTTCCATAGAAAACAAACTTATGATTGATTACCAAAGGGGAGAGGGAGTGGGGAGCAAGGGTGTGGGATTAACAGATAAGCAACAGGAATTTACTGTATAACACAAGGAACAATACCTCATAATTAACTATATAGAAAATAACCTGAAAAAATTATATATATGTATATATATGTAGGTTTGTGTGTATAATAAAACTGAATCACTGATGTATATCTGAAACTAGCACAATACTGTAGATCAACTATACAATGATGAAAGCTTAAAAAAATGTTTGCGTCTTCAGAGGGCTTTTAAGTTAATTAAGGATAATAGCAATTTTTAGGAAACGAGGATTCACCATTTTTGTTACTCCTTTCCAATTATTCTCATTAATAATTTGCAAGGCCAACATAGGCATGTAAACTCACGTTTTACTCATTGCTTTCAAGTTCATATCTTTATGACATAAAGCCTGTAGGCATATAAAGAGGTCAATAACCTACACAAAGTCATAAAAATTAATAGAGCCATAAAAACCAGTATTTATTTATGCATGCATGCACTTCATATGACTGAAATAACTATTATGTTAGGAATTGGTAAATAGCTCAATGAGGCCATAAACTTATCATCCTTGAGTTTATAAATTAGTTTTGACAGAACAGCTCCTACATCTTTTTTTTTAATCTTGCAAGGGTTTGTCCATTTGATATCTTCACGGTATCCATGTCAGATATCGTACGAAGCAGAGAAAATTTAGCTTATATTGTTACTTGATTAAATTTTAGTATGGGGAGATTGAAGACATTAAGTACAGTTGACATTGGGGATTTTCTGTGAATTGTTGTTCTTATTCTCATATATCATTGTCCAGACATAAGAAGTGCCATTCTACTTGTCTGCAAATATAGAATGAATAATTTCCTAATTTTGAAATATTTATACATACAACACATATTATACATAACGCCATTGTTTTCTGTTAGGGAAAAATAAATATTAGGGTGAGAACATTTCTGATCATAACAAAGTGAATCATAGCATCTAATATTACCCCTGAGAATTAAAATAACTTTTATCAAGGGGAAATATCACAATCATATTTAAAAGATTTAACAGTGAAGGTGGTATTTTGTGCATTGTTACATGTAAAGCTCCTTCTTTCATTAATTACAATCATTCTGATTGTGCTTAGACCTCTAATATGTTAAAACTTATACAGGTTTTGATTTTCTAAAGAAAACTCATGTAAAATCAAATACTTTAAGAATAGCGATTGTTGGTAGATTTTTAGAAAATCACATATTTTAGTACAATTCTTAAATTTTCATTGCTGTAAATTAGTATTTTGAGTTGTAATATCCTCTCAACCACTAAGACTAAATCTCATAGTCACCTCTCTTTCCTTTAACCCTCATCTTAAAGAACGCACTAAATTATTTTGTAACGTTTCCTTATTCCCACCCTACTCCATAGCCCGTTCAAGATCTCATAAGCCCTTGCCTAGCAGTGGTCTAACTGTTCACTCAAAATCCAACCTTTTACTTTAGTTGTTATCCTAATACACAGTTTAAACCATTGTTCTTTTCCATAATTGTTTAGTGAGCATTAAAAACCAAGTTCCTTAAATTTATATACAGGACCTTCTAGAATATGTCACTGTATCTTTCCCTCTTTCTTATTTTTATCCCCAGAAATGGCTTATACTTCAGCCAGAGACCAATTTGCCATTCTCTGAAGAGATGTGCACATGGCACTTTCCAAAACTGTGCCTTTTCTAAAACTCTTCCCTTCTTTTTCCCTTCTTTTCCCTCCTTCACTACCTATTCAAAACCTGTTATCTTCTAAGTTTGAATTCAAATCTTTTTATCATTGCTTCTAGTTCCTTACCGGAATGAATACCTCCATTGCCTATTATCAATTTGAATTATTTGTACATGTAGTACAGTGATAATTTAGTCTGCTTTCTATTAAATTAGGAACTAGCTTCTGTATCTGATTGAAGGCACCTTGACTACAAGGATTATGTCTTGTCTTCTTTCTCCTTCCATGTTTCCAGTCAGAATGGAAACATTCAGAAACATTATCCAGACATAATTTGAATGTCAAGCAAATTCAGTATATGTGTTGTAATTACTTTTTATTGTTATTTTATACAATAGAAATTTAATGACAGCTACATTATTGTATTTTGGAGTCTTTGTATGAGAAAGAATGGATTTCTAAAATTTGATATATTAGGAAAATATCTGCTGATTGTCAGAATCCTAACACTGGCTACATTTTAAATCTTGACCAGGAACATTATAAATTAGGACCATGAAGAATTGAAAGTATTTAAGTTCTCTTTAGTAAAGAATTTTTTCTTTAAACTCTATCTAAATTTTAGAAGACATAAAAATGTTCATTTGTGTCTTCAAAAACAGCACTAAAATATGTCATTATTTCTATAGTAGTTTCTATATTAAAATATATATGCTTATGATATATATTTATAAAATAAAAATGCCACTTTGTAATATTCTCTATGAATGGGTCAACTTGATTGCAATGACAAAGCAGTTGAATCTATTTATACCATCAGTAAAGAATATTTTGTCACATGTAAAAAGAATTCAAAGTATTGCACAGGTTTAAAAAGAACAGAAAACTCCAATATCAGAAGTATCCAATAAAACTCCAATATCTACTACTCTCATCTTTATATTGATTTACAGGAAGATATAAAAGTGGACTAAGTATATATTATAAACTTTTTCATATAATTAATCACTGAACTTCATAAACATACTATATTTCTCTTATTAGAATATTTTAAAAGGTGAGTGGTAAAATTGTGGATTTTATACAACATAGAAAAAAATAAAACAAGTAAATAGTTTTTTTTTTGCTGAGAAGCTAAGTCACTTAGGTTTTATTACTTCTCAAAATCCTAAAGACTGGGAACATCAACTGGATAACTCAAACTTATCTATTCCTGAAAATATTTGGATTTAATTTTCTAAGTAGCAATAAAAACAAGCACAACTAACTCACAACCACCCAAAACAAGTTACTATAAAAAATCGCTAAATAGGCTGTTCTTAGAATTAAAATAGTAATACTTCCTTGGTATGTAATTCAACAAACTAAGTAGTTTGCTATGAAAAGTATTTTATGTGTTTAATAATTTATTTTTATTACTCATATAGAATAGAAAGAATTTCAGTTCTGTAAAATTTCATCAATTTCAATGTTAATTTTTTAGAACTTGTTATAATTTGTTGTGGGTTGCAATGATATTTACCTAATTATATAAAAAATGTTATTAGAAAATAAGTCATGGTATATTTACAAATCATTAATGTAATGATTTTAAAAGGTGTATAAATTAACATTTATAACATGCTGGGCAATTTTATTTAGGTCATCATTATTCACCTTATAAGAGATGTCATTTGTTGGGTACCTATAATATGCCATATCACATCATTTGTAATCTTCACAACACTGTTGTTAAATAGGTCTAATCAAGGAAGAGTAGTATGAGGTTCTGAAAAGTTGTCCCAGACCACTAATTACATGGTTGAAATAGAATACTTACCGAGGCTAGCTGATTGATTCCAAAGCTGAATGATACAACTTTAAACAAAAAAGATTATTCATAGTCTAGGTCAGTGGCTTCCAAAGCCGACTGTCTCAGATTAAGAAAGGACACCTGAAAAACTATGCTTCCTGGACCTGCCATCAACACGTTGAATCAAATTTTCAATGACTCAATATTATGGATTTTAAAAATATCTGCCAAGTGACTTTATGAAACTCTAGGTAAAGATGGCAGCCAAGTAGGACAAAGAGCGCTGAATCAGAAGGGAAGTCCGTTTTATTTCTATTTTGCTATTTAAAATTTTTAGGCAAGTCATAGCATTTAATGATTTGTTTCCCAACATGCATAGCTCTTGCAGCTGATGGCAGGATGCTGCTAATACTACCAAAATGCTAGAAAACACCCCAAAACCACAAACAGCTCTAAACCACAGCAAAACTGTATTTCTCATTTGCCTATTTAACTAGTGCCTCAAAAACGAATACCAGCTGCTCTTCATTGTGGATGTCTCTTAAGTGGTTGTATCTGTCTCATCATTTGCCAACAATAATCCTCATTATGCTCTTTGACTTAGGCTACAGGGCCATGTGGCTTTTCCTCTAAACGTCAGACATATATTTTAGAGACATTTTCTCCTAGGATTCAGGCATCGGTCCCTGCAGGCTGAGTCAGAAGGTGATCTAAATGACACATGCTCTTTGGTACTCAAATTATCCTCTTCCTGACCTTGAGGATTTTTACTAGGTCATACTAAGTACTACAGCTACATTTCTATTAAGAGTGAGTTCTTTCCCAGAGGTTGACTTGGTATTTTCTTTAACTAGATCCCCAAAACAACTAGTCTTGAAAGGCTGTCTCAGAATGATACAATATTATGGTGATCACAATATAGAGTAAGTTCTGAACTGTATGTGCATATATGCTTATACTACAGTTCATAACAACCTATATTATGATATATATGTATATATACACACACACTTAAGTTTTGTCTATCTCTCATTTATCCCCCATTTATTTTCCAAAAAAAAGTGTGAAGTGGTTACAAATTATCACCATTTTTTGGATGAAATCATAAGACACCCGAGTTCGGTAATTTGCTCAAGATAAAAGAGCTGACATCTGACAGAGCTAAGAATCCAGGCGTATTTATTCCAGAGCTAACACTACAGCAGTGATATTCATACTGTTTGTCTCTCTGTGCCTTTTGTCTCCTTCCTTATTAAATTGATATGGTCACATATATGTGATCATTTACATATAAATGAATAAAGCCGAACCCACAAGGGAAAATACATTATTATGCAAATTGTTTAAATATATTAGCCTAAGGCTTTCTTTCCATTTTGGAAGGCTTCTTAGAAAAGGTCACATTGAGTAGAAAGTATAGTCATTCTTCTAATCAGTCATTACGTATAGTACATCCACTCAGTGTTTGGCACTATATTTTCTGGGTTGTTTGTTGAAATAGGGAAATAGCACAGAAAACTAAGACCTTCTTGGTGATCTGAAAGAGCTTTTTATCTAACTAGATAGGCGCAGTTTACACAGATTAAAGTTAGAGGGCAAGAAAGTACTAATTTGTGATACACTGTGCACTAGTACGAAAGAAAAGGGAAATTAATTTTAAGCCAGAGGCATCAATAAGGAGATGCGACTTGAGCTCAATATTTAAGGTGATTGGGACTTTAAAATCAGAGAAACGGGATGACCGTTTTCTAGAATACAGTAGAAAATTATATGAAAATGTTTTAATCTAGGATGACATATATGGAAATAGATAAATTGAATGGATCTGGTGCTAATTTCCAGGCAATTTTCAGTAATATGGAGTGATTCTCGCCCCATGTATATGTTTATTCATTCAGAAATATTGTTGAGTGATAGCATTTGTTCAGGGTCCTGAGCAGGGCATGTTCTTCACAGCTGCTGAAAGATTTGACTTTTACTTCCTTTTCTAATGGTAATGTCAAACTCTTAAGATAGAAATTATAGATATTATTTTAACTTTTCAACCGTAATAATGCCTACAAATGGACATAGTAACCTGGATGGAAGGGAGAATCTCAAACATAAACAAATTTAATCCACCTCTACATAATTACAAAGAAATAGCTTAGGAGAAATGGTATATATAGATATAAATGTATTATTTTCCACTCTCTGTATATAAGATTTGAAAATTTTTTGATGACAAGAGTACTTACGGAAATTTTTCTCCTGGAAGATTCTGATAATCATTCTCAACTATCTTACAGTGGGAGTCCAGGGGACTACATAGCTTCAGCTGCAATTTTAAGGGAAAAAAGGCAAATTTCTTGTTTCAGTCTTTTAATTACACACAGATCATGCATCTAGAGTAACTGAAAGTTCACTCATCCTCTAAATAAGCGACGTTATAGAGGCACAGTCTTAATGTTTGTTGGACCAAAGGAAGTCTGCTCTACATACGCGATAGGAAAAAATAATCAAATCAGCGTAATGAAGATGCAGTCTAATAGAATAATCAAGGATTTCACTACTCAACAGTTGATAACCTTGAGTGATAAATATTTGTATAATCCTCAAGCTTAAGATCTAACATTAGGTCAGTATTACATGTTTTCAAAATTAATATAGTTATTATTTAGATTTCAGATGTCCAAATCACAATGTAATTACAAAATATTTCTATGAAAACGTACAAGGACATTTCAAATTGAGAGAGGAAAAAGTGCGCAAGGCAAGTGGAATAGATTAATTTGAACATGAAGGAAATTTATAGAAAAAGTTACAAGGTTAACAGTGCTCCCCAAAAGAAAAGCTTATTTAAAGTTAGTTACAAGGTTAACAGCGCTCCCCAACAGAAAAGCTTATTTAAAGTTAATTACAAAATAACTTCCAGAGAATAAATCCCATAATAAGCCTAGATCTAGAGAACAACAAAAGCACATTACGAAAGACATACACAAATGTATTCACTTCATTCAAATAATTCCCACAACAAATATTTATTGCCCATACTTTGTTGCAACCATTGAGCTAGGTCCTGGGGATAAAAACAAAAACAAAAACAAAACAGCAAAATAGAATCGTATTCTTGAGGCGCTAACAGCAGCCTGTGGAAAACAGATACATGAGCATTATGAAATGATGTACAAGTACAATAACAGAGATATACACAAGGTTTGATAAAAATACTAAAAAGAAGTACTTTACTCCAAGTTTTTTTAGCAGTGGGTAGGGGTATGGGAGGGGGAAGAGGTTGGTTGATGGTAGTTGGGAAAACACCCTGCAGAAATGATTACTAAACTGAGTATAAAAGAATCACTCGATCATGCTGGATGATATTTATGTGCTATAAGAAAGACATTCTAGACAAAGGGAGTGCCATGAGCATTCACCTGAAGATAAGTGCTATGTATGATTAGGAAAGATAATCATTTTGGTGTTTCTATGACACCAATTTGAATTAGAGAATAGGGACAGATGGGAAAATAAAAAGCTATATAAAAGGAAAATTTATGTCAAAATAAATGTAAACTTTATTCAAAAGACAATTATGTTTATACCAACTGGGTACACTACAGTTAAATTCTGACACTAACCACCTGAGTTAGAACTCACAGGTCAAGGGAAAAGTTCTCCGTAAGACTGCTCTCACTTCAGATGGCAGCTGCAAGTCCTGGGGGTATCCTCAGGCTATCCCTCTTCTGAAAACTTAGTTACAAAGATGGGGGTTCCCATGATAGATCTCCTCAGGTTTGATTATTTGTGAATCTTCTTAGGATGATTCACAGCATACAGGAAGGTGCTATACTTCAATTATAGTTTTATTACACAGGATACACAAAGGATGGATTCAGGGAGGGAACACAGAGCTTCTGTGCCTTCTCCTCAGGAATCAGGAAGCGTTACCCTCCTGGCACATCAATGTTGTTTACCAGTTAGGAAGTTCTATTGGCTCAGGTGTACAGAGAATTATTGGGGATTTCATCATGTTGGCATGACTGATTAAATCACTGGCCATGTATTTGAACTCAAACTCTAGCCACCCTCCTCTCCCTGGAATTTATGCTAGCTCAAAGTTCCAACCCACTAATCGCGTGGTTAAATTTCTGATAACCAGCCCCCATCCTGAAGCTATGTAAGGGCCTACCACAAGTGACCTCATGAAGAGGTTTCTACCTTTATCAAAAGTTGACCGATATTGTTTCATCTACACTCCTTTCTCCTTCATCTAGACTCCTTTCTCCTACCTCACATTATTTTGAAGCAAATCCTAGACATCAACCCATTTCATTTGTAAGTATTTTGAAGGGTTTTCAATTTTAATTTGGCTTTACTCTTAGTCACAAACATCATTAAAGGCTACAGCATAAAAATTACTAAGATTTAAATAAAACTACACAGTAGGAAACAAGATCAGATGAACTCTTTAAGTATATGTGAAAATTTAAACATGCCACCTCCAAGTTAAGGCCAAAGTGAAGGGGGGCTATGTTCTTTATACAAGAGCCAAAAGGTTTAGGCATTATCACAAAATGTCAATCCACTTTAGAGTCATCAATGAGCCTAATGTATGTGTTTTTGCACTTTGCACTTGTAAAAGCACATAAAATATTTAATATGTTAGTTCCAATGTATTTGACCAGCTCAGAATACAGGATGTATACAGACTATGTATAGTCTATACCAAAGTAGTAGACAGGGGCCTGTGCAAAGCCTGCAAAAATAGCACTTCAGGTATCTATCTGCTAATTTAAAAACAGAGTTTGCAGTTTTGAAGTGATACAACTCAAACCACCACAAAATACAAAGGGCTTGAAAATGCATGCCCTTTCAAGCAACATTTGTTATTAATAAAGGTTTGATTTAAAAGAGTATAAGTGAAGGCTTTAAGAATTAATCATTTAGAATAAAGTTGTGGTAATTGTTTTCATAATCAAAGTTTATCAAGTTTTAGTTATCTTAAACTCTTGGTAAATACCAAGCAGGGTATATTTTGTCTCTAAACCTACCAAGATACATTTTTAAATTCGTGGATCAATTTTTTTCTAATATAATGTAGATTAAATATCATAACCTTTGGTTAAACAGGCAAAATATTTAAAATAAAATGCTTTGCTAAAAATATTTTCTTGTTATATAATATGTCAAAATGACTAAACAATATGGAACATTCTTAGAGAGATTCTTTAAATTACATATTTAAACCAAACAGATTCCCTAGAAAAGAGAAGTTTGAGGAAGTGTGCTCAATTTTGTAGGTATTTGTACCAGTCAGAGATGAATTAGATTGGCCACTAATAATGATTTATAACAAATTATTATAAAGATTTGTTTGTGCAGTTGTGGGAGTGGTTAAACAGTTCAACTACAGCTGCTGCTTCTGTGTCTGGTGCTGGATTGGAAGTGAAGAGGGCAAGTGTACATAAGAAATATGGACATAGCGTGAGGAGAGCAAGGGCACACTAGAACTTGTAAGAATGAACTGGAACCTATGAGGATGAGCTGGAAACCACGTTAACCTTTCAACATCTCCAGTTATCCAACTTCAATGATATGGATGACTTGCAGAAGAGGCTAGTGTTATTTGTTGAGGGTATGAATACATACCTGGCCCAAAGGAGCAGGAGAAGGAGATCTAGCAAAAAGTCGAGGACATGGAAGCCCAGTTACTGCTTCACATCAACAAGGTGAATCAGCAGATTCAAGACACCATGTATGAGCACTAATTTGTCTTATCCTACGCTGACCCCCTGAGCCTCCATCTAGCTGTTGTTCACTCCCACTTTCTAAATTTTACACATAATTTTCTCTTATGGCCAACCTTAGCCCAGAACATAGAGGGAAAGAAATTCTGAGATACTAATTTGACACAGCAGAAGGTTATCAAGGTTCATCTCTTGATAACTTGGAATCCACATGCATCCCTATTAACCACAGATAAGTTCTAACATCATGCTTCTTTCTAACGTGATTCAACTGTCCCTTGTACAACTGAAAACACACTAACCATCTTCCTAATAAAACTTACAAAGTCCTTACATGTGTCTTTGTTTGATACTCATTCCTATTTGGGATGAACCACTTCTCTTTAATGTTCTATAACCTAAATATTGAAATATAAGGTTAGGTATTATTGACATATTTTATATTTGTTGATAAGAGAACGGGAAAGGGGGAGGAAAATGCTTAAACTATACACAATGCATCCCTTATTGAAATAAGGATCAAACAATCATAACTATTAAGACCTCAATTCAGCAATTAGTCATGAGGTCACCATTGGTATTTTTTACTCCCTTTTCCCACCACTATTCTGTATTCCCTTTGCCCTCAGCAATTGCCTCAGCTGGTTGTAGTTTCTTGCCTGGTTGAATGAGAAAAACCTTTATTTCGAAAGTGTTTGGGTCCTTAGACATCCTGACTCTATCGGGTTGATGTGATTTCCTATGGACATTAAGCACAGGACATTGGAGTATCCACGGGAGCCCCAGAAAGCCATTCTCCTCCTTATACCTCCTTTTCTAGTAGCATCACATTTTCTCTTTTATACTTAGAACCAGTCACCTCAGCTAATACATGGACCCCTTTCTTGCTTATTTATTTGTTGTCATGAGTAGCTCAGAGGGGTCACGTGGTAGACTCAATTTTCAGTTATTTGAAATCACTGCTGTTTCCCCTGGTGAAAGCTGGGTTTTATTTAATGATATTGAATTTGTGATATAAAAATGCATGCTTTCATGTACAAAAGCAACATTTGTTTAAAGTTCGTCCTTTTCTTTTTTGTTATACTTGTCTGGATTGAGTATAATTCTCATCGTAGTACTATAGAATGAATTAAAGTTTTTCATTAACCCTTCCCTCCAACCCACCTTGACAGTTTTAAGATAATCTGTAAATTACTTATTGTTTGGCGGTTTAGCAGAGTTCTTTCCAGAATGTATTTGACTTTAGTCCCTTTAGTTGATCATTAAATTATTTTTCAATTTATCTTTTAAAAAAATCTCTTCAGATTTTTCTGCTACATTTTGAGAATGAAACTACTTTAAATACTTGACTGACTGGCTAATTAATTCAGTTCTTACAGTGCCTGTTCCCTCAGTTTTTGATATTATTTTGCAGTTACTCTGGGAAAAGTCCTCATTTGGGATGTGAATTCTTTCAGTCTTTAGGTTCTAAATTTTCATTGCTACATTTCAACATTAATCATTATGCTTTATTTTATAAAAACCAAACTTTGTCTTGTTATAGAAATATAGTTCTCTACCACTTGTATGTGCAAAATTAAATGATCACTGTTTTATGTGTTGCATTCCATTTCCTTTGTTTTTTAAATTGCATTCATTTTTTTGTATAAGAATGTTCAGAAAATAATAACATATGTATCTCACACAAGAATTACGACAAAATAGTATATTTGCTTTTTTCTAAGATATGAGTAAGGAAACATCACTGATAAAGTTAACATGCCAGCTTTTTATTCCTTTGCTTCCCATTTGCTAGGGTCTTAGTGTTTGTATCCCCCCAAAATGTGTATGTTGAAATGTATGCCCAATGTGGTGGTATTAGGAGGTGGGGCCTTTGGGAGGTGATTAAGTCTAGAGGGTGGAGCCCTCATGTATGAGATTAATGGCCTAAAAAGAGGTTCCAGAGAGTTCCTTTGCACCTTGTACCAAGACCTTGAAGAAGTCCCCCACTCAACGATGCTGCTGGCACCCTGATCTCAGCCTTCCAGCCTCCAGGACTGTGAGAAATTTCTGTTGTTTGTAAGCCACCCAGTCTGCCCACATGAACTAAGACACCATTATAGAATCAAATCTGAAGCAGCTGAATGCACTTAAAGTTGGTATGTTAACATTTTTATCATTCATTACATTAATTTACCCAATAAATATTTTTCTAGTGTCTAATATGTGCCTGACAATGATTTAGACATGTATGCACATCCAGCAGCCTATAAGACAGTTTTTGCTGTCTTGGCACTTACATGTTTATTGCCTCTAATTTTCTTGATCCGTTCAAGAGTCAATCTTATCTACCACTCTACTTCAGACACTCCATCATACGTCTATTCTCGAGATCTTTTCATAATCAGTAACAGCTACCTCCTCCTTCAATTAATCTAACTTTCAAGTATGTCACTATCTGATTAATACCTTCTGTTTTCTAGCTCACTACGTGTGTGTGTGGTACTCCAATTACATCACTCTTCCTAACCCACCATAATTTACAATCAATACTTTCATCTTTTTCCCGTCTCAAAATACCCTTAAGTCTTCTTTTTCCCCCGTAACCTGATTAAATTCCATATTTAATCACTGTAATCGCTCAAAAACACCCTCATTCCCTTTCAACTCTCTTATTTTTTCATACTCAATTGGCTAAACTACAACCCTGGCCAGAACAAACCTACCAACATGCTGAATATGTTGCTTAGTTAAAGGATAACTACTCTTTTTGCATCTTCCAATTTAAATTCATGATCAAAGATTTCAATTGAATGCTCACTGTTATTCCACAATCACGTTCTATTTCTCTAATCCGTCCATTCTCCCAGTGTGAAATATGACATTTAAATGTTTTTCTGACTTCAAATGTTCAATATTTCCTGCCTATATTTACACTCAACTACTGCCCCTGGCTTTATATTTTGCTGACACAGACTAGAAGAATAGAGAAGAGAATATCCGCAAATTCCCATAATTGTACCTACCCCCAAATGTGTCCATGCACGATACCTTATGTTCTCTCATATCACCATCGATGAATTGCCAGACGCCTATCTAGGTTCACCGTTTTCACGTATGCATTCAATTGCACGTCCTCAGTGCTGCCTCAAGTCATTGCTCCAGCATTTCTCCCTTTGTTTCCAGTATCTTTTTTTTTCTTTCTTGCTATTAGATCTATACTTACTATATAAAACCACATTCTCAGGAATTTCATGTTCTTATTTCCATACCCTGAAGAGTTACAAATTTACATCTGCAGCCAGAGTCTCTCCTCCAAATTTGTCTTGCTTCTCTAAAGGCCTATTTGATTATCTCCACTTCATTTAATTTAGAAATAGCTATTAGACATTCATCAGAAACTGAACACTTGATATGTTCTCCCACCGAAACTGAGCACTTGATATGTTCTCCCACCATAAAAAGAAAAAAAAATTTTTTTTTTTTACACCATACTAGTTTACAAATTCCTTCTTTCTAGTAGGTTAGGCCAAACCTCTTAAGAGTTCTCTCCTTGACTTTTTTCTTTTTCTCACATTCTATAACTCTTTTTTTTTTTTTTTTTTTTTTGCAATACGCGGGCCTCTCACTGTTGTGGCCTCTCCCGTTGCGGAGCACAGGCTCCAGATGCGCAGGCTCAGCGGCCATGGCTCACGGGCCCAGCTGCTCTGTGGCATGTGGGATCTTCCCGGACCGGGGCATGAACCCGTGTCCCCTGCATCGGCAGGCGGACTCTCAACCACTGCGCCACCAGGGAAGCCCCCATAACTCTTTTTGAATGTAAAGATAACTACAATTAATGGGAATCCAAACATTTCTCAATACTTCTGCTGTTACCACTCTGGTCCAAGACACCAAAATAAATCAAAGGAAATACAGCTATAACTTCCCAACTATTCTCTCTGCTCCTGCCCTTGACTCTCTATTATAGTCCATTCTTTTTAGAACAATGGACAGATCACGTCACCTCAGCTCAAAATCCTCCAGTGGCTTCTCATCTTGCTTATAGTAAAAGTCTTGAATCCTTTACAAGGTTGACAAAGTTTTACACAACCTTCAACCCTGTAGGTACATTCTGGATGTTTTGCTCGCCTTCCACTCTCTACTTCTAATAGAACAGGATTTCAAGTCTCTTCTGAGGACTTCCTGAACAGCTGCAGCCACTTTGCCCGCAGAGAGCTCAGAGTCCCTGGGAATTTACATTCTCTCAAGCAGCCTTTGGCTTAAGGGCTAACTTGAGCTGGGATCTGAACACCAGCTACGTTGCCTGCAGTTGGGATTGGATCTGAGGGTAATTTGTACTCTAGAACTCCCCTGAGGGATCAGACTGAGTCTAGGACTCAGACTGAAATCATAGTCTTGCTTTGCTCCTTCCCCTTCCTTCCTTGATTATACCATTCTTTTATCAGGTTCTTCTGGGACATTTCCATAATAAATAACACATGGGTATGTCTAGTCTCAGAGTTTGACCCAAGCCCAAGACAACCCTCTTGGATATATTCCAGTTACCTCTTTGGTCGCATCTCCTGCTACATTACCCCTCATTTTCTCAGCTCCAGATACTTTACCCTTTTGCTTTTCTTCCATCATAGTAGACATGTTGCCTCCTTAGGCCCCTTGCCTGGAATACACTTCCTTCAGATATCTGTATGTCTCAGTGTTTCACTCCTATTATGTCTTTTCCCAAATTATAGCTCCCAGGGAGGCCCCATCTTAAAATGCAATAATATTCCCCACCCCCAACACACACAGTCTCTCTCTCTTCCCATCTTTGTTTTCTCCACTGTAGTTATCAACCTAAAACGTACAACATATTTTATGGATAACACTTGCTTATTTACTGTCTCCTATCACTGAAGTCAGGAATTTTCTCTGAATTTTTAGATCCTTGAATAGTCCCTGGCCCGCTAATATGGTAAGACAACTAGTTCCTGGATGAATTGAATAAATAGGCATTCAATAATAATATGGAAATGTTTGTGTTGATGGACTTGTACAGAAATTATACCATACTCTGTATATCATTGTGAAGCATGTTTTTGTCATTCACATTGTGTTTTTGAGATCAATCCATGGTGATATATACACATAAGGTTCATTCATATGTAATTGTTTTATGGCATATTGTCATTCAGAGTACCTTTAAAATGTAGTGGAGAAAAATATATTTCTAGTCAATGTTTAAAGATGCTACAATGTCTTAAATTTTTAACTTACAGAACAGAAAGTCTGTATGGTTAAATCAATGATCTAGCAGCAAAAATATTAATATATAATTCAATTCAATGAGAGAAAATATCTCAGTCACTAAGCATTTCTATAGTTTTTTTAACTTTTAGACCTTTACCTCTAAATTAAATTCTGACGTTTTTTTCTACGAATGACACATTAGGTCATATCCTATAAATAACATAAAGAGTTTTACACTTTAAACAGAATGATTAAATCACAGAACACTTGCCACATAGACAGGTGACTGACAAAAAAAATCATAGCATAATAATTCATTCTTTGAAATCTAGGCAGGGTAGTCTAATTTCAAGTACCAGCATTCTAGGTTAGTCTTTAATTTTGAAAGAGTCGATAAAATACTCTTTGAGATGAAGAAATGCAAATGAAATTAATAACAAAAATCTCTACTGAAATGACTCTGTAAGCAATGTTAGAAATATATTTATGAAATGTAATTTACAAAATGGATTTTTCTTGAAAGCTCAGAGCTAAATGAGGATGCTATATTTTAATAAACATTTTATGAGAAACCCGTTTCAAAAGTTCCTATGTGATGGTGGGTTTAACACAACATAAAATATACTGAAATACGCTGCTTTTTAAATACTTGCTTAACTTTAGAACAAAGTGCTCTGTTTGAAGCAGGGTTAATATTAATAGCCAACCTGAATTTTCAACACATGAAATGTGAATTGTAATATTATCAGTCTGTAGGAAAAAGATTTTCCTTTTTTTATACCACACTGAAATAAAATGTTTTCTCATTGCCCCTATTCTTTTAAATCAAAAGGCCAGTTTTATCAGTGTATTTAAGTGGAAAAAACTCTGCTATGCAAATTAGGAGACCTAGATTCTGGGCCTCTTCCCAATATTTAAAAGAGGGGACTAAAATCTGGAGGTTTATTCAGATACAAATAGAGTTCCTATATTCGAAACAATATATGGTTTTTAGAACTGTCTGTAAATAAAATACACTATTTTCACCAGTATGTGAGCTATATAGCAAATAAAACAGTTGTACAATGTTCATTATATCATTTTAGTGTGAAAAATCAGATAGTGAAGTAACACATCATGTTACCTTCTAGAGAAACATCACCATCATTATTAAGGAAATAATTTCAGGATAGCTTCTAAGAATGAAGTTGTTACCCATTAAATTTCAAAGTGCTTCATTTACAACTTATCTTGTGCCTAACACAAATCTGTGAGGCAATGCAGCCATCATTCCTATCTTGCAAGTTATTGATATTCCCAGCGTGTGGCCGGTTGAATGTGGCCACACATTAACTGCCATTACAACGTTGGGTGTATAAAGTGGGGTGCTGGATGTGCTTGCACTAGCTCACAAGAATAGCTTTTGCTCATCTCTTTCTAACTCTGGGCTCAGTGGTGCAATTTGGCAGCTCTAATTCTGCTGGAGTGAGGATATTTACACCATAGAAATTGATAAACACTACAAATCAGGACACTTTTTTTGAGTCAGTTTACGAGCAGACCACTGGGGTGCCCTCTTTTGAATCAGTGTGGGCTCTGAGACTGCTTTTACTGATAGATTTTGGCATAAGTGATGCTATGCCAGTTTCCTGAACTAGTTCTTCAGAGATTGGCCTCCACTTTCTGCCTCTTAGAACATCTGGTCTTGGAAAATGCCCAAGCAGTTAGTGAAGAGGCCCACATGAACAAGAACTGAGGCTACCACTTGATAGCTTGCATTAACTTGCCAGCTACCTTAAGCTGGATCCTTCAGTTGTAGTCAATCCATCCCTAGCTGACAACACAAAGAACAGAGATGAGCTGCTCCCATAAGCCCAGCCCAAATTGCAGATCTGTGAGAAAGACAAGTGTTTTGATTTTAAGCCACTATATTTTGGGGTGGCTCATAATAAAACAATAGATAACTGCAATTAAAAAAACACAACTTGAAAGTAGCCAAGTATCATGCTACTCGTTACTTTAATTCTCCCATGATAGTAGTGAAAACTGAAGGAAATATATATCATATCCTGAAGAATACAGAGGAAAACTAACAAAAACTAGTGATTTAACTATTGTTTTTCCAATAGTATTTGACAGATTCTTTCAAAGTCACTATTGTGAAATCATTGTTGACATTCTGAGTTGATGTTTTAGGAGTATATAATAATTGGCTTCCTTTTCTGATTGTATGCTTATTCTATGTAATAAGCATAATATTTGGAAGTCAAGTCATTGGTCATTGTTATGTGTTTAACACTGATATCTATTTTGTTTGTTATATGCTGACTACTGCAAATACCAAGAAGAATAATATTGGGAGCATTGGCAAGAAGCTGAATATATGAATAACTCTAAGTAAATTATAGTAGCATAAAAAATTAACCATAAGGCAATGTAGGATATCTTCCTTATTAGTATATCTAAAAATATAATTTCTTTTGGGATTGTATAAAGCAAAAGAATCGAGAGAATCATATTGTTAACAACTTAGAGTGTTAATAATTGTAGGCATTTTCAAGATTACATTAAATTATTTAAAAATCTGGTACTAGTAAAAAAAATAAAATCACAAATCAAAATACTAAATCTGCTTTCTAACATCACTGTTTCAAGTACTGATTATCTGTCAGTAGTGTTTTGGCATTCTAAGTGATTTTGCTATTATCTTCCTTTTCTAGACATATTACTCCAGAAATATACCTCTAAAGTAAATAAATATATTTATGCATAGAACCTAGCTTTTTATTCTCTAGAGAGTAAGTCCCTATATTCTATGCAAACATTCTCTGTTCAAATCTCAAAATTTCATTCTACTTAACAAACTAGATTACGCTCTCTTACCTAGTATTTCCCACACAGCCTCAAACCTTTGACCATATTGATCCCTGTTTGAAAGCCCCTTCTATTTATCTATACATACTGAAGTTCAAATCAAATATTAAGACCCAGTTTAAAAAGCATGCATGAAATATTCCCATCTACCCACGTCCAAAAGTAATGGCTCACGCTCCTATATTTCCATCTCTCTTATAGCACATTCATGTGTTGTATGTTTTATTTGTATAAAAGCATATATGTAATATAATAATCCTACAGTGTCCAATCTTACCTCCTTTAATCATTAGTACTCCCTAAGTTTTACTCTAGCACGTGCCTACACAGACAGGATCACTGTCTATCCCTTTTGTATCTAGATTTGGGTGTGTAATAAAGTCCTTGCCAATTGTTTTAAGGATAGGCTTTTCCCTTATAAAGTTAGCCTTTGGTTCTCCTTCCTGTGGTCTAGGACTTGGACTTGGTGCTGGCCAACCAGCTTTGACTATGCAGATAAGGTCAATAGTTGAGGGAGAAGAGAGGCAAGAGACAAGAGCCCTGAACCCTGGATGATCTTGTGGAATGAATCGGCCTGCCTGTCCTGGACCACCAGTCTATCTCATTGTTATGACTGAGAAACACAAAAATGATTCTACAGCAACCTAGACTCTATGTCCTAACTAATACACTAATGTAATTTTCTCTAAAACTTGAGTGTAGAAATTGTCTATTGGCCGCCTTTTTCTCTATCTCTCCGGTACCTAGCACAGGGCCTTGTAGACACTAGGTGTTCAAAATATCTTTGTTAAGTTGCATTACACTGAAAAATAATTCTCCTTGGAAAAAAAAATGTAAGCTTTTGTTTATTAAATTGATTTTTATCTTGTCAGCATTAGCTTATCTTAAAGTCATCTATTAAAATAGATCATTACTTGTTATAGTAAATACATTAAGATATTCATTGTTAATAATAAAAGTCAGTGTATTTCAGAGTTAGAGTATATATGTGGAAAAGAAATGTTGGCTAACAGGATACAAAGAGAAGAGAAGCAGAGAAGACTTCATGTATCTGTGCTTCATTTATACTAATGCTATTTGCATAAAGGAACCTCTTAACAACAATCCACAAAGCAAATGGTATTTCAATAGTAAATATCACAAAGACCAAAGGAAATTTAAATCTAATTCAGAATTATTCAATAAAGGTCAGTTAGAAGTAGATAGGGAAAAAAATATCAGATGATAGGAATTTTCAATAATGTCCTCATCAGAAAGGTCAATCAAAGTTGATTCCCTACTGTTTTCGAAAAAGGTAACACTTTTCAATTAAAAATTGCTTGGTAGTATTAAAGAGAGAATACTTTACCCTCAGCATTTTTTTTTTAACTGAAAAAACCCAAATCATTTTATCTTAATTCATCACTGCATACAAGGACAAAAAGTAGCCACAAAACAAAACAAACAAACACAGAGCTAAGATTTTGCTATAAACCCTTTGGCATAGGTAATCTCTCTCTCCTCACATGGCTTCTGTTGTCTTGTAACCAGAAAGGTAGAAGCACTACTGAAGGCTGCCTCTGTGTGGTTTTATTATTAAACATAATTCTGAGTCACAGAATTCTCATAGCTTTTGTAAAAGCTAGGGAAAAATATGCAATTCAAAAATGTTCCATATAAATTCAGGTGGACTGTGGACATCACTGACCTATGTAAAAACCCCTGAATCAAAAGAGTTTACCATGGAATGAAAGGATTCTTTTTCTTTACTTTTGGTTCTCTTATACTCTTGCTTAAATATACAGAGTTGATGACATCAATGTATCAGTCTGAAGGATTCCACAGTGCACCTGATTTCTGGTATATTTAGATAACTGGCCTCATAATATCTTATAACAGCCACAATTGTCCAGTGGGGGTGGGAAAGTCCACTGCTTAATAGAGTGGTTACAGGCTGACGTGGTCTAGAATTTAGATGGTTTGAACGTTTCTAAGTGGCCTTAGAGGGAGGTTGCTTGCGGGTCATTTTGAACAAGTAAAGCACTGTTGCTCAGAGACAGGAGAGTCAGAACACAAGGGAAAATATCTCAGAGGTGGACAGAATTACAATAGTATATAATAATAAAATTAAGTTTAGAAAGAAATAGAATTGATTTCCTTATTTGTGCACAACACAACATGAAGCTTTAAATGTGGCAGAAAACAAACAAAAGAATTCTTAGAGGATATCAGCATCTTTAAGATGAGCAAACAAATTACTCCTCTGGCATATAACAATAGCTGTGGTGTCATTTGAACATCAGAAATCTCAATAATAAACTACCAGAGGGACCAGATTAGGGAAGATGGAATTTGGTAAACAGTGGAAAAAATGCTTTGTCCGTTCATTTGGGACATCCAATGAGACCTTCTAAATATCACATGTGGGGAAAGAAGCATGAGGTACTGATAAGGAATCATAAAATTAAAATGTGAGATATTACTTTGCCATTAAAACTGCTAATGCGATCTTGTTAAACATACGAGAAACTGGCACTCCCGTGAACTGTTGAAATGAATATAAGCTTTTATAATCATATACAAAATTGACCATTTTCATAAAAATCTTGGAAATATTCTTGCAGCAACTTCAGTGGAGAAAATTTATTCCAAGGGAATATTCACAGAACAAAGATATTATATTCCCAAAGGTATTTACGAAAGTTTTAAAAACAAAAACATTTTACAATAAATACCCCATATAAGAAAATTTGTTAATAAGGATGTCATACATTGTATCAAATATGGTTTAGATTACCACTGGGGAGAGAGAAATCTTTTTCGTTCCAAGAAACCAAAGTTGAAACTTTAGCAGCAATGTCCATTGGTCCTATCAACATATAAGGAAGAACATCAAAGAGAAATTGCCTGTTTGCAATAGCAGTGTTGTGTGGTAGTAAAAGCAACAATGGAAGCAGAGAATGAAGCCTGATTGCTGAATGGTCATATCTTCAAGTTTTATCAACTGGACCTAATAAAACCACTGACTCCTTGGACTCAGTAAGTACCAGGGTTTTGTTTTTGCATTTGTTTTTAAATTTGTCAATGGAGTAGACATCATACAAGAAGAATTTTCTCTATAGGTAGGCAAAATGGGAGATTAGAAATATAATACTGTGACTGTATTTTTAGGCAGGCTATAAAAAAGTGCCTGAACATTTACATGAAATCACACATTCATATTTGGCTTACAGTAATTTATGTTGACTCTGGAGAATGGATGTAATGGGATAAGACCAAAAACAGGAGAACCACCCAGAATATTTCCATAATAGTTATATCTAATTATAGAGAGGGAAGACTTGACCTTGAACAGCTAAAATAGAAATGAAAATTAAGGGAATTTAGGAATAGATTATTCATTGCATATAAGTGAAAAATGATTTAAAACATCAACCACTTTCTTAGGATTGGAAAATAGATGGATAGTAGTAGTACAAACTCAGAAAATACAGAATTGTTTAAGCATAGACACAACTGATTCAGTTTTGGAGTTTGTTCAGTTTGAGATACCTGTAGGATATCTAGGTGGAAAGGTGAAGAAAAGCTAACTCATGGTTATATACACAAATCTCAACCTTAAGTGTTGTCCTCAAGGTCTGATCTTAAAACAACAAGTTTAAGAATCAACATGTACAAGGTCATTGATGCCGTAAGAATAAGTGAATTTTTGAAGTGAGAAGAGCAGTGGGTCTAGGGAATTCTGTAAAACAACAAACATAAAGAATGTGAGAAGAGAGAAATACGCTCATGAAAAGAAGGTAAGAATAAGAATAAGGAAACATAGAAATGAAAGGAATAGTGTCAAGCGTGTCAATAGTGTCAAACGAAGTAACATTCATTAGGTTTGGGAATTGGGAACTCCTTGGTGACCTTCATCATAATAGCACTCTTAACTGAGTGCTGAGAACGGAAGCCAGACTGAAGCCAGACTGCAGTGGGTTGAATAGTGAATAGGAGGTTCAGAAGTGGACAAAGAGAGTCAAGGCTTTTTCTTTGAAAATCTTGAAGAAATGGAAAACAGCAGCTTTGAAGTAGCTGAAAGAAAGAAAGGTCTGTGCTAGCATATCAAAGTCATTTTTATCTTCTGTCTAAAGATCTACCTTAAAGTATTTTTAATAGTCTGGATGTTGGTAAAAGTTGAAACATGGTAAGGATTAGCCTGTTTTTGAAAAATCAAGGTCTTTGATAAGACTCTTTTAATCCTGTGATTCTTGCTTACAGTTAATAAATCTACTTATATTAAATATATATTCAACTGAATCAGAAATATAGCATCTTAAAAGATTTTGGAAGATGTGTAGGAATTAACTAGATTCCTCAATACCCTTATAATTCACTTAATATCTAGTTTCTTAATACCCAGGAATTATATTAACAATATTTGACCCCAGGGCAGCAAATTGGCATCAACTATCAGTAATAGGCACTAACCAGGAAGACATGGGAAGTAACCAAGTCTGATTGGACAACAGCAAAAAACAACCAACCAGTTCAGTCAACAGTGTATCAAGGGTCTTCCGTGGTGGCGCAGTGGTTGAGAGTCTGCCTGCCGACGCAGGGGACACAGGTTCGTGCCCCGGTCCGGGAAGATCCCACATGCTGCGGAGCGGCTGGGCCCGTGAGCCATAGCTGCTGAGCCTGCGCATCCGGAGCCTGTGCTCCTCAATGGGAGAGGCCACAACAGTGAGACGCACGCGTACCACAAAAAACAAACAAACAAACAAAAAAACCCACAATGTATCAAGAAGGGAATTCAATAAGGGGGTGGTGGTGATTATATCCTCTGTACAGAATTCATAAACCATGATGAAATAGAATAAAAGTGGGTATACCATGTGCCAACAATTCTAAATAATATCTATGATTAAATACTCTTTCCTTCCTTAATGGACTGGTTCAGATCCCACATTTAGCCACTGTCCAGGTATGTATCAACTAATTATCAGCTGCTAACCAATAAATGAAAGACATTTTTAAGCATCCACTATGTTTCTGGCATTGCTCTAGCTGCATGCAGTCATACACATATATACTAAGACGACATTAATTATGACATTGACCCACTTCAGGTGTCCTGATAATTAAGAGGAAGGGGACATAGAAATTCTTTTATTGTACCCTGTGCCTGGTTAACGCCCTGGAAACTTTACGTATTTCAACTATACAAACTTTACTCCACCTAAATGAACTAATATTATAATAATGCCTATTTTATGCATGGATTAAACTGAAATTCAGAAGGTTAAGTGACCTGTCAGAGGACAAACAACCACTAACTGGTAGAATTAAGACTGGACTCCAAAGTCTGTTTTATTTCTCCTGTAGTAATTCTTAAAGTTTTATACCAAAGATTTCCTAATTGCAAAAATGTTCAAGCTGCCAACTCGATGCATAAGCATAACGTAAATTGCCTTTTTCCCCCTTATAGAACAAATATGAAAAGAAATAGAATATTACATAGAGCAAGATCAAATTAAACAAATCATGCTGCATGGAACAAATTTCCATGAATGCATCTGATGCTCCAGTGAGCACTGCTGGTAGCTGGTGTTACAAACTCTGCCCGGAAGTGAAAGAACTGAGGCTGTAAAACAAGGGCTTCCTCTTACCAGGTCACTTGCTCTCCATCCAATGCTTAGGCTCTTTTCACAGTGTCATATGGCTGTTCTACATAAGAAGAAAGGAAGAAGAATGGAACAAGATAGAAAGCCCAGAGATAAACCCATGCACACATGGTCAACTAATCTATGACAAAGGAGGCAAGAATATACAATGGAGAAAAGACAGTCTCTTCAATAAGTGGTGCTGGGAAAACTGGACAGCTACATGTAAAAGAATGAAATTAGAACACTCCCTAACACCATACACAAAAATAAACTCAAAATGGATTTGAGACCTAAATGTAAGACCGGACACTATAAAACTCTTAGAGGAAAACATAGGAAGAACACTCTTTGACATAAATCACAGCAATATCTTTTTTGATCCACCTCCTAGAGTAATGGAAATAAAACCAAAAATAAACAAGTGGGACTTAATGAAGTTTCAAAGCTTTTGCACAAGACCAAAAGACAACCCTCAGAATGGGAGAAAATATTCGCAAATGAATCAACGGACAAAGGATTAATCTCCAAAATATATAAACAGCTCATTCAGCTCAATATTAAAGAAACAACCTAATCCAAAACTGGGCAGAAGACCTAAATAGACATTTCTCCACAGAAGACATACAGATGTCCAAGAAGCACATGAAAAGCTGCTCAACATCACTAATTATTAGAGAAATGCAAATCAAAACTACAATGAGGTATCACCTCACACCAGTTAGAATGGGCATCATCAGAAAATCTACAAACAACAAATGCTGGAGAGGGTGTGGAGAAAAGGGAACCGTCTTACACTGTTGGTAGGAATGTAAATTGGAGAACAGTATGGAGGTTCCTTAAAAAACTAAAAATAGAATTACCATATGATCCAGCAATCCCACTACTGGGCATATACCCAGAGAAAACCATAATTCAAAAAGACACATGCACCCCAATGTTCATTGCAGCACTATTAACAATAGCCAGGTCATGGAAGCAACCTAAATGCCCATCGACAGATGAATGGATAAAGAAGTTGTGGTACATATATACAATGGAATATTAGTCACAGAAAGGAACGAAATTGAGTCGTTTGTTGAGACGTGGATGGATCTAGAGACTGTCATACAAAGTGAAGTAAGTCAGAAAGAGAAAAATAAATATCGTATATTAACTCATGTACGTGTAACCTAGAAAAATGGTACAGATGAACCAGTTTGCAGGGCAGAAGTTGAGACACATATGTAGAGACCAAACATACGGACACCAAGGGGGGAAAACTGCGGTGGGGTGGGGATGGTGGTGTGCTGAATTGGGCAATTGGGATTGACACATATACACTGATGTGTATAAAATTGACGATGAATAAGAATCTGCAGTATAAAAAAAACAAAAAACAATACTAAAGTTTCTTTGGGTTATTTGTATGGAAATATGTTAATAAAAAAGTTTCAGACATTACATGAAATTTCTAAAAATCTTATATGTTTCTGGTATAATGTTATAAGTCATAATTCTAGTTATTACTTTAAAATGTATATCTCAGAAATAAACTAAATTTCCTTGTCAATTGCATCATTATGAACTTTCATCAAATCTTTAACTGTGGTCATATTTAAGTCTTTTGTCATTTACAGACAGTTCTGGGTGTACTCTGATGCTTTCACAAAACTCTTCCTATAAAAAGTTTCATCTTCAAGGAATTCGTGGAAAAGACTCTGACAAGTACAGGTTTCTGGTAACTGACTATACTGCTGAACTGAGTGAATAAGCATTTTCAGGAGTCTAATGGAAAACTGATGAATTCATAAAAGTGCTAACAAAAGATCAAGATGAAAAAAATTAATTACATGGGACTGATTGAACTGATGAGGATGATAATTTTTGTGACTTTCTGTTTGAATAAAAAAAAATCCCACAAGGACTCAGAGGTAAAAAATATACAAATCATTTTTCACTGCAAAGTAAAGGAGCTGTTACAATGGAGGATTCCTGGACTGAATGTCAATATTATGACATAGTGTGAGTGTGTTTCATGTTTGCTAATTGCAATCATTGTTGCTTTTGTTGTGGTCATCCATTTACAATGCTTGGTGTCAGTTTATTTATCTCTTGTAAAAATAAAATACAGTGTGTGTGTGTGTGTGTGAAAAAAATAATAATTTAGGTTCCACAGGTTAAAAAAAAAGAAGAAAGAAAGATTTTTCAAACCCAAAAGTTATGAGGGAAAAGGTATGTATAGTGCTAGCGTCAAGGAGAAATACCAAATGCATTGTTTGTCATGCAATTCATTCTAAATAACAATGCACTTCACAAATGACATCCAAAATGATATTCCTAAAAGCTATAGTGCCTGCAAAAGTCTTTATAATGTACACCATCAGAGTACAATATTTTAAACCAATTATTTCATTAACTGCATTGCTATTATATGTAGGACAGATTTTCTTTGGTAAGTGAGTAGAGAGGCAGAACGGTTTTTGTAATGATAGAAGCCCGGTGTGTATTATAAGAGCTTTATGTACCAGTAGTTCTGAAAGTGTTAGCAAACTAAAAGGCAAATTAGGAACTGAAGGTAATGTCAGATTACAGTGTGAGTTAAGGAAGAGTGTAGAAGCTTTTGTCATCACCATATTACCTGTCAAGGCCAAATGGGAAAATTCAGTTTATTTTTACATAAACTGTAAAATATTAAATAATATTCTGACCTTTCCAGTTTTACTGTATGGAGATTACAGAGTTTGGTTGTAAGGTATAATTTACATGATCTTGATATGTATATACAAAACAATTTTTAAAGGCACAGAGCACACAGAATAAATTCACAAGCAATGTTTAAATTTTACTTTAAAGCATAAGTACTTAATATAGAATATTTTTCTTTCATATTACTGTTCTTTCTAAGCAATGATACTTTTTTATTGCAATATTTCTATACTCAGTTTTGGCATGTGAAGGAAAACGAGATAGATATTAACTTATTTTTTGACCAATTGAGCAGCTATTATATAAGGTAGAATCCTGATTAAGCCAATGACCAACTTTGCCCAGAAGAGGAGTCCATGTTGTTATTTTTAAAAAATAAAGGATTTGTAAAGTTTGAGAAAAATTCTTTTTATGAAAACCTGATAAATGATTTATTACATAACAGGTGAAATGAGTAAAATAGAATCATTAAAAAATAACCAGTCTACTAAAGAACAAGAAGAAAAAATAATTGCGAGAATTCCTAGTTTTGATAATGGATGTGCTCTTGTCCTTCATTCTCACAAAACTCAACTGATAAAAATCCAAACTGAAGAATAATTGCTTTCTTTATGGAAGAATTAAGAATGAACTTCTATAAATGAAAATTTCTTCTATTACAATTGAACACAATTCAATGGTATCACAAGAGAAGGAACAGATAACACATTTCAACTATATACAAAGTTGATGTTACCCAGTCACATATGCCCAGAAACACACTCACACATGCAACATAAATAAACCATGCTGCACAGAATGCAGATAAGACACTAAAACAGGGATTTTATGATTACAGGTGACATAATTATCTTACTATATTTTTAGGTTTTCTACAAAAATTATATAACAAATTATTTGTTTGGAATCTGCTGTTTATAAATGACTCAGTCAGAAAAGTTTCCATTTGGAGTCAAGAAAAAATATATGTGCAGCGGAATTGACCTGGAAGCTCAACATTTGGGGGTTGAAATCTCAGCTCTCATACATCCTTCACCTATGTGAAAATGGGCAAAAAATTGAACAATATTTCTTTGCTTATTCTTTTGGAAAACAATAAATTATACTTAAAGCATTCTAATGAGAATTACAAATAACTTATGTAAAATTCTAATACTTACGTGCTTCAAATAACTCATTTTCCTTACTCTTATTCTTTTATAAAAGTTACACTTGACATTTATTTTAAATTATGCTTTTGTCTCTTAATAAACTTCTCAATACAAGCAACTATTTTTTCCTACAAATACCCAACTTTAAACAAAGATATTGGAAAAACATTCTTCCATTCTTTTATAAGAAGTCTTCTGGTTTGTTAAAATATGTTTCACAGTGAATGTTTTAGGATCTAACTCCTTGAGAAGAAATCTTTTAGAAAATAATTATAGAACTTTTTTTTTTCTTTAAGAACTTTTATTTCCAAACCAGGTTAAAATCTCTGAGCAAAATCACCAAAGAAAACAGTAACAACAAGCCCAAATCATACTTTCCCCCCTAATCTCCTATCCTATTGTCAATTAAGTAATAGTGACCATTTTGAAAAAACATGTACACGTTATATTTAAAATTTTACTAAGTGTCACTGTTCTTACTCTACCATTTTATAACAAATCAACGATGACATCTTGTAGTTTCAAGTGTAAAAAATTGAATTTATCAAGCTTTCTGACAATTGAGTTTTTAATATACTCAAGAGTTTGGGGTACTCTCAAATATTCTGAAAATTTTTTTTTAATTTTAAAAACTTGCCTTACCTGAAAATAAATTGAAATGAGTTTTCCCTCAAATAGTTTATCCTGTAATATTATAGGTAATAGTAAAGTCATATGAATTAAGGAAAAAATAAGAAGCCACAAGATATAACAGTACAAATCAATCTCATTAGGAAAATGTACAAAGAAATAAAAATATTCAGACCATAATATATTTTTTAAAACATCTAAATGTATAATCCTACTCCTCTTTGGATTACCATATGTGTTTACACCCAGAGCAGATAATGAAAGGGCCTAACACAAACACCTTTCCATTCTTAAATACTGAAATTGCTTGTAGTGAACATTCAGAAACATTCTCTCCTAACTTCTCCAAGCAGCTCCAAAATCCTGTGACAGAGAGGCTATAACATATCAGCCACAGCATCAATTTTTATACATCGTCTAGCCATTTCTTAGGATTAGCCCAAGAACCATTCTCAGATGACCCTTCTGAACTTCCAGATCATGACATTAAAAAACAGTGACAGTTAGCCTGAGGGTGCAGCTGCAGTTTCCTTCCTCCTGTTAATGTAGAAGCTATGAAGTCTGCTCCAGGGAAGGAATGCATAACTTCCATTTTCTGACTACCTAAAATTATCCTATTCCTGAGAAATGATCTTAATAGGTCATCCACAGTCAAAATTTCTCTGTTTAAGAAGATCCCACAGGAGGTGGAATATATAAAAAGAATTATTCTCCTCAAAATATAAAATAAATATGCTGCCTTTAAAGCAATATTTTTAGATAGGAACCTACGAAAAACAGAAGCAGGAAGAGAAAAATCCACATTGGGGCTCAGTGCCAGAGGTATATATAACTTTTATGAAAATTCACCTGAATATAAGAACTGTTTCACTTCATTATTTCCTCTGCCTTTCAACAAATGAATCTGTTTATCAGTATCCCCCAGTCATTGCTGCCATGCATATATTTTTTAAAAAAAGAACAGTAAAATATTATAAAAAAATACAGAGAGTTTCTGTACTAATTTTAGAGAATGTGAGTCAATCAGTATTATTTGCATGTAGTTGCATTCAGCAGACAGTATCTTACTTGCTTTGCTGGGAATATACACAATTCCCACCCTAAATAGAAACATAGACTTCTTGTCAGAATTAGGACAAGATAGTTTGCATTTTCACAACTAGGTTAAAATAAATTCACATATATCTGCAAACACTACTTCAGACTTACAATAGTTTTACATTGTCAACGGGGCTGATATTATGGTAGCAATTGCTACATTATTTATAATAGTTTATACTTATGTTCAGAAATAAAAATTATGATAGCAGAGAATAAATGTTTTATTTGCCAGAATATATGCCCATATGCATTGCAATATCACAATAAAAACACTACTTAATAGGGAGAGTGGGAGGGAGGGAGACGTAAGAGGGAAGACATATGGGAACATATGTATATGTATAACTGATTCACTTTGTTATAAAGCAGAAACTAACACACCATTGTAAAGCAATTATACCCCAATAAAGATGTTTAAAAAAAAAAAAAGTTACTTTCAAAAAAGTAAAAAAAAAAAAAAACACTACTTAAAATTATTTTTAGTCAAATAATTGGCAATAAGTAAGTTTTAAATATAGAAGCTTGGATAAAATCTTTTAAGAGTTTCTGATTTAGGTATTTCAATTATAGAGCACAGACTCATTCACTTCTGTTGAACAAGCATTTCTTAAAAGCTTAGGCCCAGTGCTCTGTACTAAGAATACAAAATTGGAAGAAGAGGTTCCTGACTTTAAGAAATGAACTATCTAATAGAAAGTGAAGCAAATAAAAGAGATTATTTTAATGTGTAATGATAAGTCCTATAATAAAAGTATGCAAAGTATATGCTCAGAAACCACAAAGGTAGGCACTTAGTCATAAAGAGGTGGCAAAGAGAATGCTGTCAGTGTTAAGTCTCAGAGATGTGTGATAAAGCAGACATATTTTACCATTTTTTAAAAGGTCAAGAAAGCCCTCAGAATGGGAGAAAATATTTGTAAACTAAGCAGCTGACAAAAGATTAATCTTCAAAATATACATGCAGCTCAATATCAAAAACACAAACAACCCAATCCAAAAATGGGCAGAAGACCTAAACAGACATTTCTCCAAAGAAGATACACAGACTGCCAACAAACACATAAAAGGATGCTCAACATCAGTAATCATTAGAGAAATGCAAATCAAAACTACAGTGAGGTATCACCTCACACCAGTCAGAATGGCCATCATCAAAAAGTCTACAAACAATAAATACTGGAGAGGGTGTGGAGAAAATGGAACCCTCTTGCACTGTTGGTGGGAATGGAAATTGATACAGCCACTATGGAGAACAGTATGGACGTTCCTTAAAACACTACAAATAGAACTACCATACGACCCAGCAATCCCATTACTGGGCATGTACCCTGAGAAAACCATAATTCAAAAAGAGTCATGTACCACAATGTTCATTGCAGCACTATTTACAATAGCCAGGACTTGGAAGCAACCTAAGTGTCCATCGACAGATGAATGGATAAAGAAGATGTGGCACGTATATACAATGGAATATCACTCAGCCATAAAGAGAAACGAAATTGAGTTATTTGTAGTGGGTAGATGGACCTAGAGACTGTCATACAGAGTGAAGTAAGTCAGAAAGAGAAAAACAAATACCGTACGCTAACACATATATATGGAATCCAAAAAAAAAAAAAAGAAATGGTTCTGAAGAACCTAGGGGCAGGACAGGAATAAAGACACAGACGTAAAGAATGGACTTGAGGACACGGGGACAGGGAAGGGTAAGCTGGGATGAAGTGAGAGAGTGGCATGGACATATATACACTACCAAATGTAAAATAGATAGCTAGTGGGAAGCAGCCGCAGAGCACAGGGAGATCAGCTTGGTGCTTTGTGACCACCTAGTGGAGTGGGATAGGGAGGGTGGGAGGGAGACGCAAGAGGGAGGAGATATGGGGATATATGTATACATACAGGTGATTCACTTTGTTATACAGCAGAAACTAACACAACAATGTAAAGCAATTATACTCCAATAAAGATGTTAAAATAACAAAAAAATTTTTAAAAAGGTCATGTATTACATTGTATAATATAAATATGTTAGATTACAGAAAAATGTGTTACGGTAGGGAGTATATTTAGTCGTTGGCACAAGGCAAATTCACTCCTGCACTAGCATTAACCGTTAATACATTTTTCTCCTCTCTGCATTGCATAGGGTAGCTGCAGGCTGCTGTAGAATCTCACACGAACAGACAGATATTCTGTTAAAACCCGAAACTTCATGGTCACCAATCTCAATTTGGCCTTTAGTAACCGTTTAGTATCTATTTTAGTCTGTTCGGGATGCTATACCAAAATTACCATAAACTGAATGGCTTATAAACTATAAACATTTATTTCTCAAAATTTCAGAAGCTGGATTTGAAGTTCAAGATCATGGCACCAGCAGGTTCAGAGTCCAGCAAGGGCCCGTTTGCACATTGATGGCTACCTTTTCACTCAAACCTCACATGTCGGAAGGGACAAGGTTTCTCTCTGGGGTCTCTTTTATGAGAACACTAATTCCATTCATGAGATCTCTGCCTTCATGACCTAGTCACCTCCTAACACCATCACACTGGGCATTAGGTTTCAACACATGAATGGGGCGGGGGGGGGGGCGAGGTGTGCAAGGCATAAACGCTCAGTCCATTATAGTATTTTATCAGTTTTCTAATTGGCTTTCTCGAATAACATCTGCAACATTTTCTAAATTTATCCATTCTGAGCGCTTGCCATTTCATCATATTTCACTAAAGTAAATAAAATACATAAAACAAAAAAACCTTCCAACTCCTGGCACACATCATCCAAACCTGCCTCTGCAGCACCTGCCACCTTTAATCTTACACACACTTTCATCAAGATTGTGTCCCTCTTCCTATCCAGGAAATCTTTCACTTTTGCCCTGAATCCTAGTCTCTTTCCTTACCCTCTTGATTTCCAGTTTCTCTGGTTTACTTATTATGCCCTCTTTGTATGTCATCATCTGTCCCTATGAATTTTATTCTTCTATTCATTTACATTTAATCTAGTGACTTCTATTAAAATTTTAAAATCCTCCCAGAATTGAGATTTCACCATCTGACAACAGTTCGCTTTCCTCCTTGTCATGGCCATATGTGATCTGTGCTGACTACAATCTCTATTTCTACCTTCCCGTCTCTCCTTAACTCCCAATTCACTCCCATCTACCATCTACCCCACCACACAGCCAGAGAACTCCTGGTCGGTTTAGCAGGAATTTCCATCCAGTGAAAACACTTTATTCTTCACAGTATTGGATAAACTATCCAAGACTGTCAAGAACTTAGCTGAGTAAATATTTGTTAGTCTTCTCTATTTCTGATAAAGGACGTCTTTACATTAAACAAAATATTTCTACAGAAAGTAATGGGACACCAATGCAGCAAAAAGCAGTCATTACACGTTTTCAATTATTTGTTTGTGGAGATAACAATTCTCTTCAGCTCTAAACAAGAGCAAATGAATTTAAAAGGGGAGAGGCCAGGGAGTGTTGATTAGGAAACCATTCTTTCTTTAGAATGGATACAGCATACATTTCCTCTAAGGGGGAATTCCTGATTGTTAGGGTCCTGCTTCTGAGTAGGAGTGGTAGTAAGAGAAATGACAGGCCAAGACTTCTTGACAGTAAGGAGAACAAGCTAGAAAGGGAGTTTTGCTTGATTTCGCTTATGGATTGGAGCCCGTCCCCTGTTTGAAGCCTGAAGGAAAGGGGAGATTAATGTACAAAAGAGATCTTGGGCTTTCAGGAAAGGCGTGAGGCCGCAGAATTGAAAGAGGGGGAGGGGAGGAGGGCTAAGTGAGGACTGACGCGCTGCCAGGAGAGTCGGTTTTGCTGTGGAGAAGCACCCCCATCGTCACACACCATCCTAAAGCTGAAGTCTAAGGGGTTTTCTACAGTGCTGTGCAGTCAGAGTCAAGTTACGTAGAACTTTAATCTTAGTACTTTTTTGTTTTAATTCCACTTAGAGATTTCCCCGGGCCTTCCAGGCAGAACTTTGCATTCTGGGGAGCTCTTCTCATGAAGGCTAACTGGGACAGAATGACAAAGGGAATGGAAGTCTGATGCATCCCCCTCTCTTTCTGCCTCCACAGAAGTAAGGACCATAGATCCTCCTGAGGGGACTTTCATGAGGAGCCCCTGAGGCAGGAGGAGGCAGCAAAGACACCCGCTGTTCTGGAAAAATTGGTCTCTACAATCACAGGACAGAAAGTAAAACCAAATTTGATAGCACTCTAAGTTAGTCAGGGATATCCTCTCAGAAGAAAATAGACAGAAGTTCCTGGGTTACACCTAACTGATAACTTCCTTCTTCATGGATGCCTTTAAAGAATGATTTCTACACCTCAGCCACTTCTCCCCATTCTCCCTTGATTTGTATTATTAGCCAAAACTTTTAAATGTTAAAGTTTCTCAGTTTAGGTTCAAATTCCTTTGCTTTCACATTAGTCAATCAACGAGTCTGATGAATTCTGTCTCAGAAATATTTCTTCAGGACTTCCCTGGTGGCACAGTCGTTGGGAGTCCGCCTGCCGATGCAGTGGACATAGGTTCGTGCCACGGTCCAGGAAGATCCCACATGCCGTGGAGCGGCTGGGCCCGTGAGCCATGGCCGTTGAGCCTGCACGTCTGGAGCCTGTGCTCCGCAACGGGAGAGGCCACAACAGTGAGACGCCCGCGTACAGCAAAAAAAAAAAAAAAAAAAAAAAATATATATATATATATATATATATATCTTCAGTACAACATTTCCCTACCTCAGTGCCAGCACCTGGTCTAAGCCGCTATGATTCCCTGGTGTCATGCAATATCTTTCTAGTGGATCTGTCCACTCACTCTTGCCTCCTTCCAGGTGGTTCTCCACGAACCTTCCAGACAGCCTTTGAATACATCAGTTTTCTCTCTTCTTGTTTTCTTGCATAAAATATTCCAGTGCTTTTCCTTGTTAAATATCTTAAATTCTTACTATGGCATATACGATCATCTAAGAACATTACTCTCTCCCTTACTCCTTTGCCTTAATCAGTCTCAGTTTTTGAGTTTCTCATACTTCCTAAGTTACTAGGGAATCATTTCATCACATCTTTTTTTTTTTTATATCTCTGCCACACAAGAAGTTTCTTTTAGCCTTTAACAATCACTTCTTTTCTTTCACCTTGGATCATTTCTATATATCTTTTAAAAATGACCTTAAATATCAGATATTTGTGGGTGCCTTCTCTGAACCCAAACTCAAATTATGTTTCCCTAGTGTCTGTGTGTGTGTGTATGTGTGTGTGTTTGTGTACTCCCTGTATCCTAATTTTTCATGGTGCTTATCTACCATAAGTAAGTATGTGTGTAATTATTTTTTGTCTATCTTATACTGCTTGATCAAAATTTTATTTTGGGAAGGGGCTGTGTCCATCTTAATTTAATTTTGTGCCATCAAGAGCCTGCATCACAGCAGTCTTTTCTCTTTTTCTTTCCTTTCTTCCAGCCATTTTTCTTTCCACCTTATTATTTGGACCTAAAGAAATACGTTATAAAACGACAGTTGAGGAACATAAGGAATCAGAGAGTTTGAGAATAAATATCAAAAGTCAAAAGGGTAACAACTGACAAGTGAGCCAAAAGATGAAAATACGTGATTAAATTGTAAGAGAAGTGGAAGCAGAGGAGAGAGAGATCTGGTAAACTATCAAAAAAAGTATCAATAATCTTTCCAGAAATTAAAATTTTGAAAAATCCACATGGGTTAAGACTTTCTTTCCATTTTCATTTATTGTTGCCAAGTAAAAATCGCCATCTGCCTCTACAAGGATGAAGCCACAAGCTGCTGCAACTGCTGACCTTCTGAACACCCCGAAAGGAGTGCAGGGTGGAGACCAGTAATGCGGCGCTCTGCACTCTGGGAAGAACTGGCAGAACAGGCCTTCAGATAGTTAGATATTTTCAGGAGAAGATTTTATGAGCTCAATTTCTTGCATCTTCTCATATCTAGAAAAGTACTAAAAATCATTAACAGAGACATCTGCTGCTAGGGACTTGCAGCAACCTTCTACCAAAGTGTGCACTGGATTGCATGTATCCCCCTTCATCAAAATCACATATATACCGACCTCCCCCCTACCTCTTTGGAGTAGTTCCTCAGAGCTATCTGAGATGCTGTCTCCTGGGCTACAGTCCTTATTTGGCCCCAAATAAAACTTAACTCACAACTCTCATGTTGTCCTTTTTTTTTTTTCAGTCAATATTGCCTAAAAGATACATTTTGAAATATTACTCACCATTCCACTACTCAAACACAACAGTTGCTTTAAAGTCTTCATTACCCCTATGTTCATTCCTAAATGTATATGGCTTTTTAAATAATTATAACTGAGGTAGAGGTTTATTTGTCTTCTGACTTTTTCACTCAAATTAGCACAAATGTTTTCCTACCTTGTGATTATAATAACCATTTTAGTAAGGGCATACTATCCCCTTGAATCAATGCTGTACAATTTACTGTTCCCTGATTCCTAGCCATTTTTCTTCCAAGTTTTCCCTATTAAAAATAATTCTACAGTAATAGCTGGTTTAATGGGTATATAGTTTTCAAGGTCTTTAATATTCCTTTAAGTTCATCTTCCAAGAGAGATATTAAGGAATCTGAAGGTATGAACATTATCATGAATCTAAACCTAAACTTCAAAATGCTTTATATGACTCTTTCAAAAGCCATTGTTTAAATTAGGAATAAACATAGAAGATAGATGGCACAAAAGTATGTCAAACTTGATGACACATATACAAGGAGAGAAAATAATTCAAGTAGAATTGAGTATTTGGCCTAAATACCTAGGCTCTGTAAATTCCTTCCTTCATCTTCCCTCCTCCCTACCCCCATTTCTCACTCCCTCTTTCTTTCTTTTGTTATCTGCTATTGTTGTTGACAGACTGCAAAGGCATCCTAATCTATTTGAAATTAGCTTTCCAAAAGGCAAAATTGCTGTTTGAGAAGATAACATCCAAAATGATTTCTGTGAATCAGATAGTCTACTGTGAGACAGACTGAATTATGCATTGAGTTGCCAAGGATTAAATAAAACTATTTCAAGAACGTTTTTTTTTCCTCCAGTACTTTTGAAAATAGGCGCTGATATACAGAAAGAATTTAAGGTTTCCTCTTTCTTATTTCACCCCTTCCTTCCTACCAGTTTTCTTTCTTCTCTTACCTCATTCTCTTTTTTCCTCAGCCACCTTCCTAAAAATATGTACTTAAAACAAAAATAATATATTCTAATTGTTTGGTTGAAGTTTAATTATAAGGAAGAGCCTCATCAGTATAGCAAACTCACTTTGCATCTCAGAACACATTAGCTTTCAGCAGAAATATTCCTGCCAAAGACCTTGTTTTGCTAGTGCTTTAATTTTCTTTAAGCCTAATTTTGTTTCTCTGTTCATTTTGTAATGGAGCTTCTGAAAACACTGGCAATCTCTGCTCATTTCGCCTTGAGCTAGCATGGGATTTTTTTTAAGGAAGTGCAATTGCTGAAAAAAGTTAATGGATAATTCAGCAGCAATTTTGCTATAGCAAAAGTAAAGAAAAAAGGAATACATGAAGAGTAAAAAGCTTAGGAAATAAAGGGTGAATGGTTATAATATGTATTGGAATGCCCTGACTCAAAAACATAGACGGTAAAGATTTAAAGAACATATAGTCCCAATTTAAATGTTTATATGTTAAATAACATAATTCTCTAGATATGTCCCTAGATGTCTATAGAAACTACAGTTACATTTTCAATGATCAGTTGGAAAACTAAAAATTCACAGTTTATGAACATCAGTGAAAGGGTAAACCAAAAAATAATTTTAAAATTTGAGCATTATTCCCACTCTGTTAAATTAAACAGCTATGTGGACAATTTGGAAATCTTGTAGAAAAACATGGATACATACATGCAAATATAGTGAAATGATCAGATCTATGCAGAATTTTCTACACAGCATAAAGCAGCAAAAATATTGATCCCAGGCTTAGCACAGAGGTCATAATAAAACCTATAGACCATTCACTGGTTTATCTTTCCAACCTCCCTCCATGCTAACCCCACCCCCACCCCCCTCCACCTGGACTCACTCACCTTAAATTGCTCCCTGCTCCTTTCTATCCCTTATTCACATTGCAGTGTCTATTATGTGAAATGTAACTCTGTTCAAAGTACAACCAATGAAACAGAGCAATAGGAAATATATCTTAAGAGATTTATTGCAAGAAATTGTCTTATATGCTTGTGGCGACCGGCAAGGAAAGTCCCCAAATCCACAGGCAACAGGAAACGGAGGATGGCCCTCTCAGGCATAACCAAAGCTGTTGTCTATAGCCAGTTTCTTCTTCTTCAAGAAAACCTCGGTTCTGCTCTTACGGCCTTCCAACCAGGCTCACCCAGATTAATTCGGATAATCTCACTTACTTAAAGTCAACTGACTGTGGAATTTAATCACACCTATCAAATGCCTTCACTGCAACCCTTAGATTAATGTTTGATTGATTAACTGAGGGCAACAGCCTAACAAGTTAAAACATAAAACAGTCACAGTCTACCCCTTGTCAGCTTGGGCACGCATACACATCTCTTTAAACCAAATTTCTTTCTTAAATAAAAGACAATGACAAAGTCATACTTCCACAAAACACGATAAAACGGTCCTGCATTAGTCCAAAAATAGACTAATCCTTTCCCGAGAGGAGGATGCAAAGCCTTGAGGTGATTCTCACACTTCTCCTTTAATATGCTTTTAAATTAAATATTAAATTAAATACTGTGATACTTAACTATTATTAGTAACTCTTACCTGAGATAACAAGGGGATAAAATATGGAAGAAAACAAATATCTAGTGTGCGTGTATAATATATATATGTGTGTGTATATATATATATACACACACATATATATATATACATTTATAATAAAATAAGTAGGGCTTCCCTGGTGGCGCAGTGGTTAGGAATCCGCCTGCCAGTGCAGGGGACACGGGTTCGAGCCCTGGTCAGGGAAGATCCCACATGCCAAGGAGCAACTAAGCCCGTGCGCCACAACTACTGAGCCTGCACTCTAGAGCTCACAGGCCACAACTACTGAACCCGCGGGCCTAGAGCCCGTGCTCGGCAGCAAGAGAAGCCACCGCAGTGAGAGGCCCGTGCACTGCAGTGAAGAGTAGCCCCCGCTCGCCGCAACTAGAGAGGGCCCGTGCGCAGGAACGAAGACCCAGTGTAGACAAAAATAAATAAATTTTAAAAAATAATTAAAGAAAAAAAAGAAATCTCAGCTTTAAAAAAAAATTCGCTCTGAAAACAGCATTTGGTGGCATGAAGCTTTGTCTATTTCCATGCAATAAACCCACATTTAAAAAAAATAATAAAATAAGTAATACACATAACTATTATAATCCTCATTTCTACAACTGGTCTCATGGTTACAGATGTATTTAAAACTACTTTCTTTCCTACCAATTCAAAATGCCCTTTACCTTCAAGAAACACTTCAGCAGGTCGTGGTTATTTCCCTAGTGGAATTACCCAAAATTTCGTTCCTCAAGGGTCTGGGCCAATGGCAGTCCTGTCTGAATTGAGTGATTATAATTTTCCATTGACTTTAGTCTAGGACATGATTATATTAAGAGGCGCCCTAGGGAATATTCTGTATTCCAGGCATACTCTTCCTCACTCCCACTGTGTAGTAATGACACAATTCCTCCTTGGTAATCACGATCAGCAACCCAGACAGCATAGTAACTCTCATCTTTGCCTGGTAATTCAGAGGCATGTAGAGCCTAATGTGGCCAAGTGGCACTCTCAGCTTCCTCTGCAGTGGAATTATTGTTACATCTCCTTGTGGACACATTCTTCCCTTTGGAACTAAGGCCTCTAAAGCCAACGAAGCCTCAGGTCATGGGGATGGGACATAAAAATTTTGCTAGTAGATTAGTTGGTGTAACAGTGAATGAGACTACTCCCATTTACAATCCTTGATTCCTGGATCAATGAATGCTAGCTGTGGAAGAAACTGCCTCATAGAATAAATGCTAATTTAGATCTTATACAGCCTCCTGGAGGATACTGCCTAAGTCCTATAAGGTACTGCCACCTATCTGGCACTATAACTCTGTCTTAAGAAGGCTCTTTTACCGTTCATTTCAGGATGATGCAAACCTGGTAAGATGGGTGAATTTAATGAGCATGGGTCCACTGTCATACTTTATTTGCTGTCAGGTAAATTCCTTGATCAGAAGCAGTGCAATGTGGAACACCTTGACAGAGAACAAGGCGTTCTGTAGGTCCACGGGTGGTAGCTTTGGCAGAGATATGGATTTACGTTTCCTGCACTCACTATCCAGAGTAAGTGTCGTAAGTAAGTAAGTAAAGCAGGAGTAAGTAAGCAGGAGTAAAGTTCTGCTTTTTCTACAGTGGAAGCTATCTAATGTAGCTGATCAACTTGGGGATCCAGTTTTATTCTAGGGGACTTAGTTTTATTCTCTGCATCTGGCAGAGAATCACCAGAGGCTGTAGTCAGGTTGTCCTTGATGAGTAAGTGTCTATATCGCTAAGCTTATGTATAATCTCCATTCCTTGCCACCATGGTCAATCTGGTCATGAGTCCACCGGACAATGACAGGAGTGGCTAGGGGAAGAGACTGACTTGTATTCAAAGGATGGGTACTCTTATCCACTTGATTTTTAAATTCTTCCTCTATTGAGGTCACCATTTCATGGCAGTCATGTAGG